>NC_134487.1:276595534-276758034 GCF_040206685.1 Ascaphus truei | reverse complement strand
AAAAAATACTTGCCGGGCTGCTCTGCATCCTCTTCCTCCCCGCTGCCGCCGCCGCGCACCGCCCCCCTCATCCCCGCGCACCGCCGCCGACACAAAAAACCGGGACATTCCCGGGAAAAACGGGACAAATGGTCACCCTAGGCGAGGGGGAATCAGCGCGTCACTACTACGGCGGTCTGTAGGGCAGAATAAGTGTCCGTACTCGCGAAGTGAGCGTACGGACACAGGGGTATGGTGCTATTGAAAATATGTCCTTACTCGCGAGTGTACTTAAAGTGAGTGTCCTTAAACCGGGGTATACCTGTGTGTGTTATCTGGGTCCGGGAGTGCGTTGTTTGGATATTAAACCCACAGATTGCGGTCTATCTGGCAGATAGTTCATCTTGCAGAGAATACTGTGTTCTTTAATCTACTAAACATGTGAAATATTAGGAGCCTGTTACGCAACGTTTGGCTTCAACATCGGAAAACATTCTCTATCTCTTTTCATTGGACTTTTCTCAAGGGTGTTCACCATTGCAACTGTGCCCCTGACCCCGAGCTGACGTAGGCAGAAGGCAGTGGCATTATATTGCAATCGAATATATTTAGACACGGTTAAATACATGTGGAAAATAGGATTTCACTGAGTGTCCTTTTCCGTTTTAACTGTGATCACGGTGTAAAAGATAGGCGAGGGTAATTTGTAAGAAAAGCTGTTTTTGAAACGACACAGCAGTCCGCGCTGATCACCTTTCTCTGCGATTTTTTTTTTATGAGATCTATTTGCGCCCTTTTTAATGCTGTTTTTATTTTCTGTAATCTGATGCTTTTCATTCAGGAAATACATATGTTTAAAATATTAAGTGTCCGGGAGTTTAAAATGGAACTGTTCCTGGTTCTCGGTCACCATGGTAACCTCATAAACTGGAGATTAAGAAAAACAACACAAAAAATTTATTTTTTATTTTTTTATTTTTAAAGAGCAGGACATGCTTAGGACTTGGTGCACTCCCAGCTACAGAATTAGGTCTCAGAGAAGTTTTTTTTATACTGTAATGTGGATGTTGTTATTATAGCAGATGGGTCTTTTATAGTAAGGCATGTGTTGTTATAATGAAGTAATATGGTTATAACAGGGCTTCCTCCAAAATCAAGGTGTATGTTTTCTTTATATTCGGCAATATCATTACGCAGGCCCAGATTCACAAAGGGGAGCTCAGCTTCAGCATACCCCTACTAGTATACATGTGAAAGAGCGGAGGCGTGACCAGCACCCTTTTGTGGGCCAAAGCATTTTAATGCGCTGAGTATACGAATAAATAGTAAGGAGTACAATATATATATATATATATATATATATATATATATATATATATATATATATATATACAGGTAAACCCCGTTATAACGCGCCTCGTTATACCACGATTCGGTTATAACGCGGTTTTCCCGTGGCTCCCGTTTTAAAAAACACTGCACACACTCTCACTGCACACACACTGCTCACACTGCACACACTGCTCATTGCTCACACTGACACACACTGCTCACACTGATGTACACTGCACACACACTGCTCACACTGACACACACTGCACACTGCACACACACACACAGCAAGGTAACCCAACCTCTGTGGTGCCTCTTCAACATTAACCCCCTCACAGCCAGGGGAAAGGGTGTCCGAGCGTCCGGTGTGTCCCCCTCCCCTCTCACTGCCTGTGTGCTCCTGTGTCAGTGCCCTGGATGAGCCCCCGCAGTATGCCCGGGCTGTGTGTGTGTCGGTGCCCTAGATGTGCCCCGCAGTGTGCCCGGGCTGTGTGGGCTGGTAGGATGGCCCGGCTTCCCCCCTCCCATCTCCTGTCCCGCGGTGACAGGGTGAAGCGGGGACCGGAGGGGCATCCCCCCTCCAATCTCCTGTCCCGCGGCCTGTCCCGCGGTGACACGGGGAAGCGGGGACCGGAGGGACATCCCCGCTCCCATCTCCTGTCCCGCGGCCTGTCCCGCGGTGACAGGGGGAAGCGGGGACTGGAGGGACATCCCCGTTCCCATCTCCTGTCCCGCGGGATGAATATGCGCTAAAGCGGCGGCCATTTTTTTTCCCCGCGACCCCGTTAGTAATGCGGTGGTCTCGGGGTGGACCCAGAGGACCGCGTTATAACGGGGTTTACCCGTATATATATATATATATATATATATATATATATATATATATATATATATGCAAATACAACTGTATGGTTTTTGTCACTTTTTTTACTCACCATAACTTAACTCAGTATTATGGTATATATATATATATATATATATATATATATATATATATATATATATATATATATATATATATATATGCACAGTGGTTGACAAATCACCAAAAAATCTACTCGCCACCTAGTACCAAACGTGTGCTGCTTGGGCTAATATTGACTCGCCCGGGGGTTAAATCCACTCGCCCGGGGCGAGCAAATGTATAGCTTTGTCGAACACTGTATATATATATATATATATATATATATATATATATATATATATACAGTGTTCGACAAACCTATACATTTGCTCGCCCCGGGCGAGTGGATTTAACCCCCGGGCGAGTAAATATTGGCCCAACCAGCACACGTTTGGTACTAGGTGGCGAGTAGATTTTTTTGTGTGGGGAGTAGATTTTTTAATGATTTGTCAACCACTGTATATATATATATATATATATATATATATATATATATATATATATATATATACACACACACATACAGGTATACCCCGGTTTAAGGACACTCACTTTAAGTACACTCATGAGTAAGGACATATTTTTAATAGCACCATACCCCTGTGTTCGTACGCTCGCTTCGCGAGTACGGACACTTATTCTGCCCTACAGGCCACCGTAGTAGTGACGCGCTGATTCCCCTCACCCAGCAGGCAAATGGCAGCTCACGCATGCGCCTGTCAGCACGTCCTGAAAAGCAATACCGGCTCCCTACCTGTACCGAAGCACCAATAAGTGGGAAAAGGTAGTGCTTCACTTTAAGTATATTTTCGCTTTACATACATGCTCTGGACCCATTGCGTACGTTAATGCGGGGTATGCCTGTATATATATCTGTATCGTGTTAGCCGAGCTTAATAATCATAATACTGTATGTAATCCTCTGGGAGGAAATACATATACAGTATATATGTAATTTAAACTGGTAGATATTTTATCTATGGCTCAGATTTGAAGCATTCTGATAATTTGTCCGATGTCTCGGAATTGTTACCTTTCTTTTGTGACATTGTGCAATGTTTTGCTTGGCAGTTAACATGTTAATTGGAGCCGCTAAGTGTGTTGGGTCCTAATTTCTCACAGAGGCCGCACTTTTACTGCAAAAGAGCTGCAGTTTGGCCACCCCCGGTATAGAACAAACAGCTAACGTCTCTATCCGATGGTTGTCTGGTATTGAACCGAACAGCCCGGTATTTGGTTACTCTGTCCGGTAAAAAATGAGAGATAATACCGCAAATGTGTGTGTCCGGTATTATGTCTTCGGACTTAGTAACCAATCGTGGGATTTCCCCTGAGGCCTCGGCCAGGGTGATGCTGAGCGGGCGAGCGCTCGCGTTGGCTGCAATGAAACACATTGCTGCAATGTGTGTGGCCAGCATGAGCGAGTGCCTGCGCATGCACGGCACTTAGCTGCTTGCAGAGGCAAGCAAATTTGATTATGCCGCTCACTGGCGCATGACGTGAGCGGTTCGCCCAATGTGACGTCATGGCCAACGCCCGCCCCCGCGCGCGCGCAACTAGCTGGCCATAAATCACCCAGCCCAGCAGAGTGCGTAACATCACCGCGCACGAGCGCCAGCACGCTCGCTCCCTGCCTGATCGCAGCCTGAGGCCTTGGACATGGTTGCGATGACCGTGCGGAGGCATCCGCACTGGGCGCGATCACATTGCCTAAAGGCATTGATCGCGCCCATAGACTGCACGGGCGACAGCAGGAGGGGGCGCGTGTTGCGCAAGAAATCAGTTGACGGACAGGCCACGTGAGCGGTTCGTCCAATGAGAGCAAACCAGCTCACTGACCCCTCTAGGCATGCCGCCCACGGCGCGCCTACCATGGGGCTGAAAATGCAACTGCTTCATGCGTGTGATGTCACAGCCTTCGCACACCTCGGACGGGCGAAGGCTGTATGGCCTTAGGCCCGCTCACGGTGCCTACTACGTGACGTGTGCGTGAAGTACTTGACTTGACTGCTGCACTTGAGGGAGACAACTCAAATTGTAAATTCATGCTGCAGCAGCGCCACGTGTATTTCGCCAATGAAATTAGAGTGCAATGTAAACACACACACATTGTTTCTTTTTTTCAATGACATGGATGAAGGAGGATATGACGTCTTACAGGAAGTCTCGCCTCCAAGTCGGGTCATTCACTCTGCTGGGGATGAACACACATCGCCCAGCAGACAGACGCGCGCAATCGCGGACGCGCGGAATCCATGTCGTGACGTGGGCATTGTGAGCTCGGCCAGGGTGGGAGAGTGCTCGCTGGCGCTCGAGTGCCGTGACGTCAAGCACTGGGCATTTCATGGCCAGCCAGTTGCGCGCCTGAGGGGGCGTGTCAGGGGGCGCAGCCTTTACGTCACGGAGCTGGTTCGCTCTCATTTGGCAAACCGTGCACGTGACGCATCAGCGAGCAGCCAAATCAAATTTGGTTGTCTCGCCAAGCAGGTAAGCGCCACACATGGGCTTGCTAACGTTGGCCACAAACATTGCATCAATGTGTTTCATCGCGGCCAGCGTGAGCGCGCCCGCCTGCTTAGCGCCACCTCAGGAGACAGGGAGGACAGAGGCAGGAGAAACCCATCTGGCTCCGGCCTTGCCTGTCCCTACGAATACAAACATACAACCCCTCACTCAATAACATAGCCCTAATCCCATGTGACAAGGAGGGGTAGGACAGGCACTGCTATCCTTCCTCTGCAATATAGGATGGGATCCTTCCCCCCCCCCATGCTGTGACTCCTGTATGGGATGATACACTGGAGGAGGTGCTGCAGGAGAGGAGGCAGCAATCAGAGGTCTCGCCACCTCCCCCTGGGTATCACTGCAGCTTTCTGCCTGTCTGGGAGGCACAGCTCGCAACTATCGTCTGTGCAAGTCCGTATAGTAAAGATGGAGAGATGACCACGTATCTTGATAATAGTTATTTTGCCCATTACTGTACTGTATGTGTTTGGTGGGGTGGGAGGAGCTGTATTGATGTAAATGTAGGCCATGTTTTTGTTTTCTTAAATAGAGGATTGGTACAGCAGGCCAGCGGGGATCCACGGGGACAACCCAAGGACCCCCAGACTCCCACAGGGACCACCTGAGGACCCACGAGGGACACCTGCGGGGAAGAACCGGTGGCCCCACAGCTGTGGGGGCCCCAGGCACCCACTGGGCCACCCGAGGGCCCCCCAGACACCCGTGGGAACCACCCGAGGGCCTCTAGACACCTGTGGGAACCACCTGAAGGCTCCCAGACAACCGCGTGGACTTCATTGGTGCCCGCGGGGACAACCTGGAGGCCCATGGAGCCTAGCGGGGACAACCCGAAGTCCCCCAGACACCGGTGGGCACCCCATAGGGTACACTGTGGAACCTGCGGACACCCATTTGGACCACCGGGGACCCCTGCTGGACTGGGGTATTAATCCTGTGTGTAAAAAAATAATGGTTTTATGAATATTGTAATGGTTTATTAGGGACCTAGGAGGTGGGTAGTGGGGCTGTTATGTGTATTTTTGTTTATTGTGGGTAGTGGAGGTGGGTGAACGGGGTATTGGCCTCAAGGAAGGGTGTTTAGGCCTACCGGGTGGGGGGGGTAGCGGGAGGGGTTAACCCCTTCATTACCTTAGCGGTATTAACCGCTAAGGTAAAGAAGAGGTTAAGTCATCCCGCAACCCCCCGCAAGGCCTAAACACCCACCCCGGGCCAAATACCACCTTCACCCACCACCGCTACCCACAATAAGCCTGGCACGGGTGTATAACCTCTTCATTGCCTTGGCGGTAATGAAGTTGCCTGTAAATGCATTTTTTATGCATCGGATTCATGCCGGGGGTCTCTGGTGCTGATATTAATGGATATCAGCTCCGGGACACATGCATTTTATTTTCATCGCAGCTTCACCCCACCTTCTTGCCAACTTTTGTGGCGGGACAATTTGGAGAAGAAACAGCAATTTTAAAGTGGCGATCAGCCGCAATAAGCTGATCGGGGCTTAAAGAATTGAGCGTGTTTGAAAAACTGGCGATCAGTGGCGAAAAGTGGCTTACCACCGCGCGTCTGCCGATTTTTTTTTATTTATTTTTTTTCCAGCAAAAAAAACGGTAATTTTTGCTCTTATCGCCAACTTCTCTGGGCTTGCTGAATCGCTGTAGGCTTTTTGGGCGATAAGCTGGTGATAAGTGGCTTATCGCTACTTACTGCATGAGGGCCTTAGGGAGGATTTGTTCCTATAAAGTATACCAAGTTTGGCATAGGATTTGGATGTCAGGGTATCAATGTCCAACCCAAATGTTAAATGGGAGTTGAACTATATGCCCAGATATTTAAAACAAGTAACGGGCTAGGATGGTATTAGAGTTGTTTTTTTTTTATCTAAAGCTCTGTCATTGGTAGCTTTAGCAATTTTGCTGTGGTCCCAAATACCATTGTTACAGTCTTGTCAGTGTTTAAAATCAGTTTGTTTTGGGAAATCCAGTTTCAAGTCTCAAAAAATCAGATTGAAGTATGTGTTCAAGGTCAGAGAGGCGAGGGCTGCGTGCATATAGGATAAGATCTAAGGCCTCTCACAATAACCCGTTAGGAATATTAATTCCTCATCTATCCGACATAAGTATAACATATACTCTAACCAAGACCCCTAATACAGAGTTACCCACCTTATACGGGAGCAGCTGCCAGACGAGTACAGTAAATGTATCTTATTTCTTTTACCATTGGAGGGCAGCGTGGAGTTACAAGGAGTGGCGCCCATAAGGACGACGTGCCAGTTAGACGGAAGGAGAAGCGCACACACTTTTATGTGAAACAGATATATTTGGGGAGGGATTTAGTAGTCTGAGTGAGAAAATTGATATTTTGTCACAATGGTTAAATGTTAAAATGAACCATTTAAATATGCACAGATTTTATCCCACTTTTGGAAATTAGGGATGTTGCCTAAAAGTTTGAGAATGCATCAAGTGCCACCCATGGGCTTTAATGAAGCAGCATTTGTGGGATAAAGGAAACAGCATTCTGTATAAAGGTATTTTGGACTCGATATAAATTATTGAAGCCAAAAACTAATATTAAGTAAATTGAGAATGGAAAAATCTTCAACACAAACGTACAGAATGTGATATTCTGAGAGATCTTACAGATGTTATCAAATCCCACAATGAATATATAGAAAATGTCTGTATAGAACGAGTCAAACAAGAATATGCCAATAAAACGTTTAATTGGGAGATACAGGGGCCACAATTCAAGTCATTAAGCTGAAAGAAGGGAAGACGGTCAGCCAGCAGAGCAGGTCAGCCAGAAGAGCAGGTCAGCCGGTCAGCCAGAAGAGCAGGTCAGCCGGTCAGCTCTGAGATCAGCATTACTTATATCTCCTAAACGTTGTCCCCTGCATGTAATGCTGCAGAACAGCCTACACTGCATATACTGTACATGAGATACTTAACCCATTCTTTTCGCTCGACTCTATTCTGAATGATTTGTTAATTGGTTTGTAGTTAGAGAGATATTTGTAGCAGAATCCCATGTATGTTCTTTTTACCTTTTTAGATACCGTTTTGTGTAATAGAAGATATGACATATCAGAGGGCATTCCTGTTTGCACTTGTGTTTTGGCAGAAGTGTATATGTGACGCTATAAACCTTCTTCACACCCGGCCTTGGCAGCGTGACACTAGTGCAGCGTCCTGGGGAAGAATTACTTAGCTGTTAGCAATAGATACAACGGATAGAAAAGACACTACACATAGGTTTGATTAAAGAGAGTATTTTATTTAAATAATTAATCTCTCTGCTGGTAGGGGCCTGCAGCACATTGCAGAGCGATATAGTAACACGAAGAGCAATGCATTGCAGGCCCCTCCAGCAGCAAAGGGGCGAAGACCAATGCAGGGTGTATAAAGATCTCACTGATAATTCATGCACAAAGGGCAGTTTGTTGCTGTGATCCAGAGGAAGGCGAAACATAACCCCTGCTGTGCAATGGGGGAAAAAAATTCCTTCCTGACCCCATTAAATGGCGATCGGATGGTCCCTGGGTCACTGCGCAGTGAGATCAGATAAAGCAGCACAGATCAGCGTTGTTATACACAGGGGCACACTCAGTATATAGAGATGCGGATGATGGGGCCCTTGTGCCCCTGTGTATAACTCACCTGCTCCCCCATCCCCCTGCATATCTATCCCATTCACCCCTTTTCCTCCCGCATACCTCGCAGGGCCGGCCGTCCATTAGGCGGTTGCTTAGCGCGCAAAGGTCCTAGGGGCGCATTAATAATCATTATTATTTTTTCCTCTTATTATTTTTTATTTATTTATCTTTTTTTTATTTTTTTATAATTTTTCTTTTTTTTATCCACTATTTTGGTGCCCTTTTATTTTTATTTTGCGTCGCGCTGGGGTGCGGTCGCACCCCCTGCAGCCCCGATAGCCACGCCACTGTTTATTTTATTATTTTATTTATCTTATTATTTTTTTACTACAACTGGGGCACAAATTTTAAGTTTCGCCTAGGGCGCATGAAACTCGTGCACCGGCCCTGCTCCTTGTTCTCTCTCACCCTCTCGCGCCCAATATCCCTATCTCCCTCTAGTTCCTGCCCCTCACGCAGCCTTCCTGATCTTATCTGCCTCTCCTGCGGTCAAACCAACTTCTCAAGGCCCCTAGAATACCCCTGTATCTACGCCCTGGCTCCTCTGCTACCTGCTCCCTGGTTCTTCTCCTCCGCCTAAAAAAGGTGAAGCAGCAGATCCGTCCACACCTCTCGTATTCCCCTCCGTCATCGTCCACCTCATCGCCCCTATTGACGTCTGCTTCGTCGTCTGCCTCATCGGTCGCCTCGTAGCACACCTCGTCGCCCCACTTGACAACCGCTTCGTCGTCTGCCTCATCGTCCGCCTCGTAGCCCACCTCATCGTCCTGTAGCACAAAGGGCACCACCTTCGTGTATCTCCAGACCTGCAGGAACCAGGGACAGTGATACTCTGTATCGCAAGAGCTCCTGTGCCACTTATACCCCCTCCCCAATACCACGTTATACCGCCCTCCACAGGGCCAGTACCTGTTATACCCACCTCCCCAGGCCCAGTACCCAGTTATACACCCCTCCCAGGCCCAGTACCCTGTTATACACCCCTCCCCAGGCCCAGTACCCTGTTATACACCCCTCCCCAGGCCCAGTACCCTGTTATACACCCCTCCCCACGCCCAGTACCCGTTATACCCACCTCACCAGGCCCAGTACCCATTATATACCCCTCCCCAGGCCCAGTACCCGTTATTCCCAACTCACCAGGCCCAGTACCCATTATATACCCCTCCCCAGAACTCCATTATATGCCCCTCCCCAGGATCCTTTACACACACCCTCCCCAGACGCAGGACCCCCTACAGTGGAGGTGTAATGTCACATGGGTAGTGGAAGGTTTCCCAGAGAAGGTGTCCATGTGTCACAGCTGTTTCATCACCTTGGATGAGAAGTCTCCCTACTCTCTGCCTTTCCTTTCTCTCTCCTGTCAGTCTCTCTCTCCCTTTAATCTTATCTCTTTTATTTATCTCTGTCTCTCCTTATTTTTGTTTCTATGTATTTCTTCCCCCCCCCCCCCACCATGTAATAGGGGCACAAACCTCAGATTTGGGGAACGCTCCCATCCCATGAGACCGAGGAAACAGGGACCCACTAACCTTCATTAAAACATCTCCAGCAGGTTCTGTATTATTACACTGTAAAGTGTTGCAGACTTTCCCATAAATAGTGTCCTGTACAACAGCTAATAGCACCGTGTGTGCGGCAGATTCACAGCTCCGCCATTCCCATTTACCTGTGAAGTGCGTTTTTTTGCTTCTTCCTCGTCGCTGTCAAACTCCTCCCATGCCTGTGATACAGAGGATAGTAATGTGATCACATGTATTCCTCACTCCTATACATGTCCTGGTGCTGTATGGGGGGTTTGACGGTTAAGACAATTGCCCACAGCACTCAAACAGTAACAATCCTGTGCCCGCAGAGAGAACCTGCAGAACTTGCAGCGCCAGCTGGGGCCCCTGCAGACACCGGGCCAGGCCTAACCATCCACAAGGTAAGTCTGTTTTTTTTAAAGTATTGTGGGGGAGGGGGGTATGTTGTTTTTCTATGGATTGTTTTTTTTTTTATATATGCACTGGGGTTTGTTTATATCCATTGTTTTTTTTAAATATGTATTGGGTTTATTTTATAAGCATGGTTTTTTTTGTACACCGAGAGGGTGCGTGTGTAGTGAGAATGAGAGGGAGCATATGTCTGTATATAACCATTAATGTGTGTATCTGAGTGAGTGTGTGTTACTGTCTGACAGTTTCTGTGTTTGTAAAGCATAATAAGAAGTGTGATTGTGTGTGTGTGTATATATATATATTGTAGTGTGTGTGTGTATATATATATATATATATATATATATATATATATATATATATATATATATATATATAAAAAACAGTTCGCAGCACACAGCTGTTGTAATAATATTATTTTGACCGGCCGGTCTTTATATATCTCAGGAGGTTGTTTCTCTTCTTTAACCTGCGTAGTAAGATCCTGTTTTTACTATCTTTACTTAGGATCTCAGTATTACCCTGATATTTTCACAGCTGTTGAGACCCTCTGGGGATTGTTTTATATTTATATTTGTTTAGTGTTTTCCATGTCCATTAATAAACATGTTTTCATTATTATTGTTGCTTGAGTGTTTTTAGTGGGACACTTTTCTTTTTTTCTTTTGTTTAATTCATATATATATATATATATTGTAGTGTGTGTTTGTGCTTCTACAAGAGTATCAATCTGTGAGTATTTTAGTGGGAGTGTGTGTTAATATGACTGATTGTGCGTTTGTATTTTAGGAGCAGGAACCTGTTGGTACTCCGTTCCTGCAGTTTTTTAGGAGCAGGAACGTGTGTGTGTGTGTATAGGTGTTTGCATATATAGGACCGAAACGCTGTTCCGCTATATCTCTCTCTCGCGCACTCTTGCTCTATCACACACACCTACACACACACTCACCTATATACACACACACACATCTACCTATACACACACACCTACCAACACACCTTTTAGGACTGTATGTCCTATGTCCTTTTAGGACTGTATGTCCACACATACTGTATGTGTGTATATAACCATTAGTGTGTGTATCTGAGTGAGTGTGTGTTACTGTCTGACAGTTTCTGTGTTTGTAAAGCATAATGAGAAGTGTGTATGTGTGTGTGTGTGTGTGTGTGTGTGTGTGTGTATATGTATGTATGTATGTATGTATGTGTGTATGTATGTATGTATGTATGTATGTGTGTATATATATATATATATATATATATATATATATATATATATATATATATATATATATATATATATATATATATATATATATATATATATATACACACACACAGTGGTTGACAAATCACCAAAAAATCTACTCGCCACACAAAAAAATCTACTCGCCACCTAGTACCTAACGTGTGCTGCTTGGGCCAATATTTACTCGCCCGGGGGTTAATTCCACTCGCCCGGGGCGAGCAAATGTATAGGTTTGTCGAACACTGTATATATATATATACACAGTGTTGGAGAAATAATTATAACCACACGCCCGTGGCGAGTGGATTTAGGCCGCTGGCGAGCCGTGCTGCGGCTCTATGAATTCCCCTGCTCGCGCCAATTTAAAATAAATAAATAAATAAATAATCCACCTCCCTGATTGGGTTAACGTGGGGAAGAGAGCCAGCAGGCAGCTCTGGGTTAGCCCCTTCCCCCAATCTCCTACCCCCCCCCCTGCCCCCAATCCCCGCTTGCTGCCCGGGGGGTGTCCGCCTCTGAAGGGGGTCCGCTTCCGCTTCTGGAGGGGGAGCGTGCTACGGCGTCGTCCACTTCGGGGGGAGGGCGTGTTGTGCCTCTGGAGGTGGGGCGGCCCCTTGCAGAGGCCCTCCTACCATGCGGAGGCCCCCGCTGCCGTGCGGAGGCCCCCGCTGCCATGTGCGACCCCCCCTGTCTTGCAGAGGCCCTCCTGCCGTGTGGAGGGCCCACTACCGTGCAGAGGCCCCACTGCTGCCATGTGCGACCCCCTGCCTTGCGGGTAAGTGTGTGTATGAGTGTGTGTGTGTGAGTGTGTGTGTGTGTGTGAATGACAGTGGGTGAGTGTGTGTGTCTGTGAGTGAGTGTGTGTGTGTGTCTGTGAGTGAGTGTGTGTCTGTGTGTGTCACTCCCTCTCCATCACCCTCTCCCTGTGTCACCCTCTCCCTGTGTCACCCTCTCCCTGTGTCACCCTCTCCCTCTCCCTGTGTCACCCTCTCCATCTCCCTGTGTCACCCTCTCCCTGTGTCGCCCTCACCCTCTCCTTGTGTCACCCCCTCCCTCTCCCTGTGTCACCCCCTCCCTCTCCTTGTGTCACCCCCTCCCTCTCCCTGTGTCACCCTCTCCCTGTGTCACCCTCTCCCTCTTCCTGTGTCACCCTCTCCCTCTCCCTGTGTCACCCTCTCCCTCTCCCTGTGTCACCCTCTCCCTCTCCCTGTCACCCTCACCCTTTCCCTGTCGCCCTCACTCTTTCCCTGTCGCCCTCACCCTTTCCCTGTCGCCCTCACCCTTTCCCTGTCGCCCTCACCCTTTCCCTGTCGCCCTCACCCTCTCCCTGTCGCCCTCTCGCGCTCTCCCTCTCGCCCTCCCGCCCTCTCCCTCTCTCTGTCGCCCTCTCCCTCTCTCTGTCGCCCTCTCCCTCTCTCTGTCGCCCTCTCTCTGTCGGACTCTCTTCTTCACTCTCTCTGTCGCACTCTCTTCTTCGCTCTCTCTGTCGCACTCTCTTCTTCGCTCTCTCTGTCGCACTCTCTTCTTCGCTCTCTCTGTCGCATGCTCTTCTTCGCTCTCTCTCTGTGTGTCTCTCTCTCTCTCTCTCTGTGTGTCTCTTTCTCTCTCTCTCTGTGTCTCTCTCTCTCTCTGTGTGTGTGTGTGTGTCTCTCTGTCTCTGTGTGTGTGTCTCTCTCTCTCTCTCTCTCTCTCTCTCTCTGTGTGTGTGTGTGTGTGTCTCTCTCTGTCTCTCTGTCTCTGTGTTTCTGTGTGTGTCTCTCTCTCTGTGTGTGTGTGTGTTTCTCTCTCTCTGTGTGTGTGTGTGTGTGTGTGCCGCTCTGTGTGTGTGTGTGTGTCTCTCTCTGTTGTCTGTCTCTCTCTGTGTGTGTGTGTCTCTCTGTCTCTGTGTGTGTGTGTGCCGCTCTGTGTGTGTGTCTCTCTCTCTCTCTGTCTCTCTCTCTGTCTCTCACCCACACTCTCTCTCTCTCACACTCTGGATCTCTTATTTACCCTATATATATCTTAACTGCCCTATACCTACACCGAAATAACCTATACTGCTTTCTTCCAGATCTAACTCTCGAGCTTCACACGGAAGACATCGGAACCCCCCCTAACCCAGAAGACAGTAGGGAACACCTCCCCTCCAATGTATAACATTGCGGGAATGCGGGTACCTGGACATTGAGGGACTGCGGATCAGGTAAGATCCCAGGTGGGATTGCTGCTTTAGATATTGTGATGCGGGGGCGTCAAGGCACTAGTTGTGGGGTTCAGGAACATTTACACACACACGTAACAAGGACTAATTGTAGTATAATGTAATACAATAAATAAACTAATGTCAAAAACTAATGTTGTTCTTACTAGGAATTTATTCGTTTTTTTTTTTTTTTTAAAGCGGGGCTGGGGGCGGGACTAGGGCGAGTAGATTTTTAGTTCGGCGAGTAGATTTTTGGGTGATTTGTCAAACACTGTATATATATATATATATATATATCTTGTAGTGTGTGTCTGTGCTTCTACAATCTGTTTGTATTTTAGTGGGAGTGTGTGTGAATATGACTGTGCATTTCTATTTTAGGAGTAGGAACCTGTTGGTACTCCGTTCCTGCAGTTTTTTAGGAGCAGGAACGTGTATGTGTATAGGTGTTTGTGTGTATATATAGGAACGAAACGCTGTGCCGCTATATCTCTCTCTCGCGCGCTCTCTTACTCTATCACACACACCTATAGTACACACACAAACACACCCCTACCTACACACACACACTTCTGTCTATACACACATGCACATGCCTACCTTCATACACACACACACACCTACCTACACACACACATTCATCTACCTATACACACACACACACACACACACACATACCAACACACCTTTTTTTAGGACTCTAGCACTGTAGCAGTGAGAGTCTTAGCAAACACATGGAGATACAGCGAGACATGAAGAGACACAAGATACACTCAAAGGGAACATGAAAAGTGACAGATCTAGAATAACAAGTGACAGACATGCGCAGGGTTAATAAGAAAAGAGACAGTCGGATACTCACAGAGAAATGATTATATAAATAACCTGTATCGGTGACAGACTTCAGGACAAGTTCCAATAAAAGCCAGACACACTCCGGGTAACTACGTTTTATTTAAACACCTGGAATCTTGACCCCTCCGTCTGTAGTTTGGGAAAGGCTGAGCTTTTGGGATCTAAGTGTGTGTGCGGTTCTCTGTGTCTGGGGAGATCCCTAAATGTTCTCTCTTTGTCTGGAGAGACCCCTAAATGTTCTCTCTTTGTCTGGGGAGACCCCGAAATGTTCTCTGTGTCTGGGGAGACCCCTAAATATTTCCCAGTGTAGCTCGTTTCAAAATAACCCAGAAAAGTAGCCTTGAGCCCTCGGTGACCGGGCGCTATGACCAGAGGGACTAGGCTCTCCCTTACCTGTGAGTGTGGACTATGTCCCCTCTGGCCTCTCCCCCCCCCCCCCCCTCTGGCAGTGAGGGTGACACGGCAGGGGGAAGGGCCAAGGAAGTTAGAATTAGACAGAGGCGCGGGGTCAGTCTACGCCCTGCCATGAGAGTCCCGCCCACCCTGCCCTTTATTGTGAATACTGGTAAATATGTTGGTTGTACGTGTTTAAAAGGAAAAAAAGAATAAATAAACAATGAAAATGAATAACAGAAATAAAATAAAAGGTGGCTGGGAGTGGCGAGTGGGCGCGGCTCATTTACACGTGCGTTCCTGGGGCCAATTCTCGCCAGACAGGCGGGGCCCGGGTAGGGGGGAGTTAGGGGCCATTGGATCGGGTACCTTTGGCCTTTACCCAATGTGCGAGCACTCTGGCAGGGGATTGGCACTTATTAGGTTATTTGAAGTTTTACTAAAAAGCAGCGGCCTCACACCGCCAACCTTGGTTTTGTGGTTATTTATGTATTGGTTATGGTGGGGTTTGGGATGCCAAGGGAATGGGGGAAGGTGGGGGGGTCTCACAGTCTCCGAGGTCATGCTTCTATTTATCAAAAATACATTGAGTTACCTCTGGTTTTCAAGCATGACCTGGGGGAGTTATCACAGAGACACCGAAACATCGCTGAGTTTGGGTTAGTAACTCACATAACCTCTCAGCAGTTGAATTCCCCCTTGGCGCTTAACACGTTAAAAACAAGCATTGCTATTTCTTTGCATGAAGTTGCAGGTAATTGGAAGAGTTACACAGTGACGGCTATCTCATCACTCACCTTCTTCACTCGAAATGGTCTTTTCGGTCTTATTTCCGGCTTCACATCGGATATCCATATCCATTCTTCGCCTCTGATCTGTATGCAGGACAATGCGTTAAGACAGGGTGGCGCAACCTTTTTCCCCTGCTCCCCCCTCCCCCCTCCCCACCTTGTCTCCGGCGTTCTGATGTGACGACGTCATGTGATATCACGTTGCTATGGCAATGCCACATGTGACGCCACGTTGCTGTCGCCAGAAGCCGCCGGAGACAAGGAAAGGGAACTTACAGAGGCCTTGCGCGCGATCGCCGGCATTTAATTTAAATGCTGTGGGGAAGAGCAAGGGGCCTCTGTAAGCGCCAAGCCCCTCCTCCCCAAGAAAATGTCGCGCCCCTCTATTTGCGCACCCCTGCTTTAAGAGATATTCTGGGACCCTCCAACTCCTCCATCGGACCCTTCCTCATACTGACTGACCTTGCAGTGCTCAGTGTTACCTGTTATGAAGCCTCTCAAAATACCATGCTAACTCATTCTGAACAGACGTGTCCTTTCTACATGTTACTCAGCTTGTATGGGCCACAGACAGCTTTCCCGGTGCCCAGGACTAGTTTCCACCGGGGACCCTCACCCATGGGTCGGCGACCTTGTGAGAACCCCTCCCCCCCAGCCTGTTTTCTCTTGCACTGCCATAGACTACAACATTTCGGCCTGCTGGTCTTTCTCAGGTAAAGTGGCTAAACCCACTAAAGCCAGTAAACAAAGGCCAGCAGACTAAACGTTGTAGTCTGTGGCACAATAAATTATCTTTTTTTTATTCAAATCCGTGTGCCCCTTTCCATCAATCATATTGTATACATTGGACGAAATGCCGGTCTTCCCTGGGACTAAGGAGCACCGGTAAAAATATCACTAATTGTTTTTTATTGGTGTGCAGCAAATCCCCATCATTTTTGCGTTCTCTTGCTCTGCCCCAATCTCACACACCACCTTGCTCTCTCACCCCCCCTCTTACACTCACCCGTCACCCTTTCCTTCCCCAAAGGTTGTCCTTTAATCAGATCTTACCCAAAGTGTCTCCATCTCCCTTGGAAATGTTCTGTCTTTAAGCTGTGCCGGGCCTCTTGATCCGAACTTTCTTAGCTGACCCCTTTAGGTTTCGGCTCCGAGGGTCTAAAAAATAAGCGACTCCGAAAAGATGTGAAATATGCACAAGGGTACTAAAATATTTCTCTAATGGGGCTCTGAGGGGGAGACTTAAATACTAGTAAATATAATCTATAGAAATCTAATCTATTAAACTAAGAAATATCTATTAAACTAAGAAATCGAATCTATTAAACTTAGAAATATAATCTATTAAACAAAATAAATATCTATTAAACTAATTAATATAATCTATTGTACTAAGCAATATAATCTAATAAAAAAATAAATATAATGTATTGTACTAAATAAATATTATCTAATACACTAAATAAATAATATTTAAAAACAATCCAATAAAAAGATGGAGAAATTATACGTCAACCAAGCCACAGATGTGATGCCAATGAGCGTTGAACTCCTTGTAGATCCACCGTCAGCTGGTTGTGGCAGAAAGTGATGACATGCAGTAGAACACAGGTACAGAGCGGTTGAGCTGTAACCACGGCAGTCAGGTCAGAAATAAACACAATATTTTTTGAAATTTAGAATGAGAATGTTCAGTATTCTGGGCTCAGACCCTGAACCCTGTCAAATGTTAGTAGCTTGTGATAATAGAAGATATCCATGTACTGGGATGTGATAAGAGACATGATGGTCAATTACTGTGTCCCATAACCTGCTTTAGATTAAGTATAATTTTACACTAATTAGTAGAGATGCTACATTTTGAAAAATAGCGCTTCTGGCGACATTGTTCATTTTCTCTACAAATGATAAATGAAAAAGTTGGATAAAATGTTATTTGTGTGTGTGTGTGCAATATATATATATATATATATATATATATATATATATATATATATATATATATATATATATATATATATATATATACACACACATACACATGTATATATATATATATATATATATATATATATATATATATATATATATATACATACACACACATATAGTATGTTTTTTATATATATATATATATATATATATATATATATATAAAACATACTATATATATATAGTCTGTTTTATACACACACACACACATATAGACGTGTGTGTGTATATATATATATATATATATATATATATATATATATATATGTGTGTGTGTATACAGTATATATATATATATATATATATATATATATATATATATATGTATATAGTATATATATATATATATATATATATATATATATATATAATATATGGTATAACCCAGAGGTGCGCAAAGTGGGGGGCGGGAGATTTTTCGGAGGGGGCGCGGCCGGTTGCAGAGGACCCGCGCACTTCCCAGAGGCATTAAAATTAAATGCCGGGGGATCGCGTGAGGCCTCTGCAATGCTATTATTTAGCTTGACTCTGCCGGTGTCACTCGTGTCCATGGCAACGTGGTGTCAAATTACGCCGCGGGGTCATGTGACGTCACCTTCGTCAAATGCCGCTGCAGGTCACGTGACGCCGCATCAAGGTAAGGAGGGGGGAGGGGGCTCGAGCACCAGCAGAGGGAAGGCAGGGGGGCGAGTTGCAAAAGTTTGTGCTCCCTTGGTATAACCAATAAATAATATGGCTGATATAGCCATTTGGTGGTGGATAGAGATAGATGATAGTGGTAGTGAGAATTAGTTGGCCAGAATTAATAACAGTGCAATTACTAAAAAGTAGCTGTAATAAAATAATAATAAACACTATGCCTAAACACAATAAAAGTCCAGAAACCTTGCTCTAATACAGTAGCTATGTTATAACTCAATCATAAAAGGATCCAATTGGAGTCCTGGCAGCTCTCTTCGTGGAAACAACCACCTCCTCGATAGATATCTAAACAAAAAAAAGAAGAGAAAGCGCCCGCTCCATGTGTAAATTCGGTTTAACAATTTCATTTTCAGGACAAGATAAAAATTACAAACTCACAAACATCCGTTTGGTAAAAGCATTGTATGAGACAAGCTCGGGCTCCGTGGTAATCCGAAAGTCACTCCGCAGCTCCAGACTTTGGATGTTGACCGGGAAACTCGGTTTGCTGCGCCCCTCGCAGTGTGGTCCTCCGGCAAGCTGTGGTATGCAATTGTGATACCACTCTGTAATTCCTGTGTCTCGTCTTGGTCGCGTACCAACTTTCCTTCCGGCGTCAGGACATATAGTGCGGCAATAGCAACGAGAAGAAAGTACCTACGCGTTTCTTCAGTACACGGCTGATTTCATCAGGGGATAATGCTACAACTCACTCGTAACGGTTTTATAGTCCCACAGTCCAATTGGTAATGGCATAATAGATCACATATGTTACTGATTTTAGATAATAATAGATTCTTGTATGGGACATATATATATATATATATATATATAACGGGCTTTCCCCCACCCAATCGCAGATATTGTGTGGGTGCGAAGAACATATAGTGTTACCAGGTGTGGTGCGTATACCTGCAGGCTCACAGGAGGTCTGAGCCTACGCCAGTGAGAGCCTGGGGTGAATCCTCTGGAACGTTTCTTGGTTTCAGCGCCTCCACCTATGTAGGATTCTATGGGAATGTAGAATGACCCAAACATAGGAACCCACCCAGAAAACACATACACCAGTATTATGGATAACAGGTTTACTGAGTGAACAAAGAATACTCTTACATCATACTTATAACATCACCACATTATACGGGTGTCCCTCTCTAGAGGAGACACTCACTCTTGCGTCTCGCAGGACGCTTCCCCCTACACCGGGTGATCCCACCCCGTGTCCAACAATCCCCTCACACTGTCCCATGCTCTTAAAGGGATAGGATGTAGGTGACGGTGCAGTCACTAACTGATAGAACGGTTGGTGCACTTGTTGACAAAAGGGGTTACCTGCCGAGTGCTCCTGCACTTGGGCCTGCAGCACTTCGAAAAGGATCTGTTGCTCTGAATCCCGTCTGATCCGGTGGTTCCTTGCACGGGATCCGCCAAGGCAATTCCACCCTGGTGACAGTCTCTGTGGGCCCCAACTTGGGTCCGAACCTCTTAGCAGGAACCGCAGCGTCCGCTGTGTCCCTATCTATTCTACCCTACTGTGACAGGATCCCTAACCTAGGGCCTGTCCCTGTAGCACTTCGAACTGGGGAGTGAGGACCTATCTGGGACCTAAGGGGTTAATAACCTACTCCGTTCCCCTTACTCTTCTTAGTCCTGCCTCTCACTAACAATTAACTAATGGAGCAACTACACTCTGCAACGTACTAGATGCGTACAGCAAACTTGCTGCACGCTAACACCATACCTTCTTGTCAGGCCTCACAGCACTGACCGCTGTGACCTGACAATAAGGTACCTCACGCACTAAGGGCAGCGTCCCTATCTTGGGCCGTCCCTCAGCACTTACCCACTAACCTGGTGGGGAGTTGGGGCCTTACTTGGGATGTGGGGGACCTTACTCGATGCAGGAGCTGCACTTGCCCTCTGCACCCTTCCTTCCCCTTCAGCTCCCCAGCTCCAACTGAAAAACGTGCTGCAAGCCCAAACAATGTATCTTTTCTCTCCCTCTAGAGATCCTTGGCCCTCATTGGCCACACTGAGGCACCTGGTGTGCTTGGCCCTAAGCCTCATGGGAGTTGTAGTCCCGTGGAGGCTGCAAATACATTGGGGCTTGTGCGCGCTTCCCTTGCACCTGTGCGAATCCATAATGGCCGCCGCAACCTCTCCTGTACTGCCCCTACTCTCGCGCAACTTCTCCTGAGCTGCCCTGACTGCCTCACTGCTTCCCTAACTACTTCTGCGCATGCGCGATCCCGCGCACGCTCGCGCAAACCGTCATGACGGCCCCCGCTAGCCGGGTGCGCCGCCGGAGCTCCAGGGACGCCGAGCGCTCCCTGCACTGGCCCCCACCTTTGCGAACAGCCGGCGGGTCCGTCGCCAAGGAGGGCTCTCCTTGATAAAGGCAATCTATTTGCCGAAACGTTGGACCTTTGGTGGCACAATAAACTGCACCTTTAGAAAGACCGTGTGCCTGCTTCCATTCCTTTGCTCAAGTACCTCTGGGATGTCTGGACCTCCCTGGATACAGCGCACCGGCAGATAAGTACCCCCCTCCAGCACCTACCAGCGGTGTGCATGTGCTTCTACATATGACAAAGGAGGGGAGTCTCTGGCACCAATGCTACATATATATATATTGTGACAGAAACCAGGGGATGGTAATAAATTCCATATATAGGGCTCCCAGGATACTGAACAGTTTCTATCCTGTTTGGCCTGGGAGTGCAGCCTTATAATACATGAACTCCATTCCACAGTTTGGCAAGCGCTGGAACTGAGGGATGAGAGATCCAGACCAGAGTTTGTCTGCTGCCTGATTTCTGTCACCTGTCATGCTAATTAGAAATCAGGTATGTAAGACTGATTTCCTGTTTGCTCTCCCCTCTCTCCCCAAGAGCCTGGAGGCTGGAAGGTTGCTGAACTACAGTGGGGAGAAGCCTCTTCCCCAAACAGGTTCAATCATTCTGTTCATTTGTCTAAGACTGCAAAAGTATCTTGTTTTGTTGTTGGAAGTGGAAAAGCCACTTCCACCCTAAGTTAGGGAAATCTAAGTTAAGTTATCGCTCAGGTGAGCAGCTTTTGTTTTGATGTGTTTCTGTTGTTTGCACTGTGGCAGTCTCAGTGCCTGGGACTGAATAAACCAGGCATAGCCTGTTTAAAGGAACAGTACGTGACGCCTCATCATTTAACCTACCCTAAAAGACCGTGTTCTAACAGTCCCGGACAAACGGCGGAGCCCCGGAGTAAGCTGTTTGTCACAATATATATATATATATATCTATATATATAGATAGAGAGAGAGAGAGAGAGAGAGAGAGAGAGAGAGAGAGAGAGAGAGAGAGAGAGAGAGATGATGATGATGATGATGATGTAATATCAACACATAGTTATGCTAATTAATTACCATACAATAACAAAATACATGATAAAAATACATAATAAAATTGAAAAGGAAGACAACATTTGATAAGGATAGATAGTGTGCGGAGAAACTGAACACACTCATATTTGGCTAAATTGTGATAACTATGAGTGCTCAGTACTCAGTGACCCCACACATTTATACATTTTTCAATGGAAACTGTCCTTGATTTGAACCCAATGATTATGGTCCTGGAATAAATGAAATCCAATTAGACTAATCCAGAGAATTTGAACCTAACTACATAGCTACATAATGTTATAGGTTAGCGGTGCGCAATCTGGGGGGCGGGAGATTTGTCTGGGGGGCGCAGGCGGGTGCAGAGGTCCCGCGCTCCTCCCCAAGGCATTTAAATGAAATGCCGGGGATCACGTGAGGCCTCTGCAACAGTAACACTGACCGGGATTCAGACACGTCTCCATGGCAACGCGGCATCACATGACACCGCGGGGTCATGTGACGTCACGTGACCACAGAGTGTCATTTGACGCAGCTGGCAGGTAGGAGAGGAGGCGCAAGACCGGGGGAGGCCAGGCAGCGGGACGCAGCTTCAAAAGTTTGCGCTCCCCTGTTATAGATTACCATGCAAACAAATTATAATAGTGCTATAGTGATCAATAAATATTACATTTAATACTTAATTATTGTGATGTTTCTAATCTACTGTGTGTTACAAATAACATTAATATCTTACAACTGAATACATTGCAATAATGGGATACCTATTTATTTGTGATTTAAAGTGTGTTATATAGTGATAAATTATTTAATAAATAAATCTTAAACTAATCCCACACAGTGACTACTTAATTCTGTGAATAAGTGTGTTTTTAATGTCATTACTATGAATGTGATGAAGGTATAGTGTATATATATAAAGTCCTACCAAGGGTCCTATTTGCGAACTAGTTCCAGAGGAAATTTAATAAATCATTCACCCCCAGACCTCTGTTCCTAACCCAAATTCAAACAACTGTACTAATGGCAATGCATTCATTCAAACCTTGTGGATTGAATGTTCCCCTGACATAAATCCAATATGTTTCTCTAAGGCTCAATCTTTTGAACCTATCACAGCACTTAATAGATAAGACAGAATAGCTTCAAAGCCGATCAGAGATAAAGAACTCGAATCCTTATGATGTATTTGGGAATAATGTCTTGAAAGACTAGGAAGCGTGTACGTCATGTATGTGCTGTCCGCCCAACATACTGGAGACTGCATGGACAGATGAGCAGATATACTATATGTGTAGACAAACAGTCTATATGTCATACCACTGGCTATGACACTCCATTGGAGTGGGAGTTAACCGTATCCACTTTCTTATGATGTTTACACGTAAGGCACCGTGTTCTCCCACAGGAGAAATTACCATTTGGGGAACGTCCATTCATTAAACTCCCCTTGTTTTCTGTTCATAACCTGCAAGGAGCTATCATAGTTTTGATACTTCTCGCTTTTTGAAATACAATTGGTATTTAAGTCAGCTGTGCGCAAACTGGGGGGCACACCCCCCAGGGGGGGCACGAGACTGAATGCAGGGCGGCGCTGGGTTTACAGAGGCCCGCGTGCTTCCCGAAGGCACCTAAATTAAGTGCCGGGGGAGCTGCAGGGCCTCTGCAAACCTAACTTACCTTGGCTCCGGTGGCTTCTCACACGCGTCGCCATGGCCGCTAAGGTAATGAGGTGGCTGTAAATGCATTTTTCCTGCATCGGCTTCATGCCGGGTGTCTCCGGTGTTGGTATTAATGGGTATCAGTGTCACGGTAACTTATGACAAGATATAACAAACACCAAATATCTGGGTTGAACTGAACGAGGCTTAGATATAATAAAATATATTTATTCCTTAAAAAAGGTGAACACAGCAATACAGTACAATTAACAGGCAAGAAGGTAACACTTACTTAGGGTTGGGGAATGGAGAAGTATCAGCTAGCAATTCTCCAGCAATCCGGTGACATTCAAGGTGAAATCAGAAGCACAACTAAAAACTGTAGGGTTAACACAGTTTATATACCTTTGTAACCCTATTCTTAACATTGAATACAGAATATTGGTGAACAATTATCTGTATCAAATCCCTAACATGGAAACACAGTTTAACCCATGCCCCCCAGCTAGTTAGCCCATGCGTACTGGGACTCTGAGGGTCTTATTTCTGTAGCCCCATAATTAAATCAGGGGCGACGACCAGTCTACCAAATGAAGTATCTGGCAGGATCTTCATTGTTTGTAGGTGTAGATATACCACTTACAAACCACTCCAGTTTGATGCTTATCCGCCCTCAGGTAAACAATTAGAGTGGCAGAGTCTTTTGATTAGTACTTGGTTCCTAGACTTTGGGTCGCCCCCCTGACCATTTGCATTCCTTTGTATGCTGGAATCTGCGCAGGTTTTTATCCCCGCCTTGGAATACAATATTAAAGTTAAAACACAGACATATTAAAATATCCGGTTCCGTTAGGTCCAGCGGGTCCAAACTTTCCAGATCTTAATGCCGGAACTGGGACATCATATGATCCACGTTTCAGCCTGCTGCGACCTTCAGAACCGGAGATACACAAATACCACTTAAACCGTTTCATACTTTAACACAAAATTCTCCGCTGTAAAATAAATCACAGTTTGTCACTAAATCCCCATTGTGGTGCAGACACTGACATTATAGTGAAACATGGGAACAGGGGAACATACAGTTTCCTGACATGACAAGGTGTAAGCCACATTCCTGGACCGCAGTCCAGTTAACCCCTTGCCTCCCTGGTGAGGTCAGGGGGTGGCCATATGGGGTGCAACCCCTTTAATACCGGGCCATCCCCCCTCTCCCTCTACAATCAGCTCCTGAGATCCCCGGCATCAATCCAATGCAGGAAAAAGGCCAACTTTTTTCTAAGTCCCGTATCGCCGCTCATCGATGCTTCTTCCCACCAATCTTTTTTTACTGTTTGGATTTGGGGAGAAAATCGCCATTTTAGGGCCGCGATAGGCGGCGATCGCTGACTTGCGGCTACTGGAATCGCGCGTGTTTATGAACATTCAGAAAAGTGTCTACGTGGCTTATCGCCGCTCAGTCAGCGATTTGATTTTCTTCAAAAGATTTTTCGGCGATACAGGCCGTTATCGCACACTTATCGAGGCTACTGAATAATAGTAGGCATTTTGGCCGATAAGTGCCTACGGCTGCATCTATAGTATTTCAGACGGAGCGGAACGGGGGGGAGGCGCGCGCACGCTGCACGCTCACATCTATGGTCCTCTTTGAGGATGTCTATAGATGGCGCCAGCACGCACGTCAGACAGAGCTGGCAAAGGCGCGAAATTGAAGGAGACAGAGCCAAGTGATTTTTTGGCGCGCTGGCATGATCACATGACTTGGCTTCTCCAATCAAAGTGAAGTTACATTTTCAAAGTGACGCCATTTTTCTTTTTTGTATGCCGGTGGTAAACACACACAACACAAACACACACAACACACACAAAATTAAAGTTAATTTCCAGACTGGGGGAAAGTGAACTTGTCAGCACAGAGCTTTAGATGCTGCATTTGAAAAAATGCCGGTGGATCGGGATGTGAGGTAGGGAAGTGACGTCCGCGCCGGAACGTCATTGCTACGCCTACAAATATGCATTGCCACGCCCCCAAATTGCCCGCTGCATACTCTGCAAAGCCATAAAAAAGCTCAGGCTTTAGCAAGTGTATTGCAGCGTGTGTGTGCCTTCCCTCCGTCTGAAATACTATAGACGCAGCCTTATCGACGCTTACTGAATAGGCCCCTGTGTCTCTCTCTCTCTCTCTCTCTCTCTGTGTCTCTGTCTCTCTCTGTGTGTCTCTGTGTCTCTGTCTCTCTCAAATCAAATCAGCTTTATTGGCATGACAAAAGAACATTTCAGTATTGCCAAAGCGTGAGTAATAGGGGGTGTGGGACAATGATTACACGAATAACTGTACTAGGGGGTAAGGTATAATGGTTATACAGTACATTACTTTTGTTTCTCTCTCTCTGTCTCTCTTCTCTCCTCTCTCTCATCCCTTTATGATGTGTATGTTCTAACTCTATTTTTTGCTCTTTTCCGTTTGAGAGGAGGGAGTCCCTCACCTCTTCAGCCACACATCAGGAACGCTGGATTGCTTACAGACGCTCGGAGAGGCGGATACAGTCTTGGATTGCAGGCACTGATTTATCTGGTAAGTACCGCAAACATGCTTGAACAAGGGCCGTAGACATTTTATTTGACGGTTTAGATTATCATTGTCTGTGGTTAGTTATTGGTATTACAGTTTTTTGATGTTACGAATCAAATACATTTTGAAGTAGTAATCCCCTCCGAACTGGGCATTCCTGGCCAATAATGCCCTGGCTGTAAGAGTTGAAGGGCCCAAGAAAAGCCCCCACCTCTACACACACTAACACTGCAGGGGCATCAGAGTGTCTCGTTGTCATGGCAACGGGGGGCGTCACGTGATGTAATTTGTTTAATAAATAATTTTTTAAGGTGTCCCGGTTTTTCATTTTCGAAATCTGGTCACCCTAGCCACCCTGGCTGAGGCCTTAGCCTGAGATGGGATAGAGCAGGGCTGCTGCTAGGGGGCTGGGCAGCTTCCTCCATCCTGATTGGCTGCTGCTGTGTAATGCAGCCAATCAGGATGGAGGTGGCAGGAGCCTGGGGGTGGGGCCAAAGAGCTGAGGAAAAGCATGGAGCAGAGAGAGGTGAGGCTGGGTCCTGCCTGTGTCCTGTGTCCTGTGTCTCCCGTGTGTATTTGTTCTGTTTTGTCCTGGTGTGTGTGTGTGTGTGTATGTGTTTGTTTTTTCTCTGGCTGTCCTGTGGGGTGATAATGACAGGGAGAGGGGTGTGTGTGTGAGAGGATGAACAGAGGGGGGGGGGGGTAAGGATGAAGGGAGGGGGGGTGAGAGGATAAAGGGATGGGGGGTGGGGTGAGGAAGGGAGGGGGGTGAGATGATGAAGGGGGGGTGAGAGGATGAACGGAGGGGGATATGTAGGAAGGGGGGGGTGAGGATGAAGGGGGGGTGAGAGGATGAAGGGAGAGGGGGTGAGAGAGGATGAAGGGAGGGGGTGAGAGGATGAAGGGAGGGATGAGAGAGGATGAAGGGAGGGGTGAGAGAGGATGAAGGGAGGGGTGAGAGAGGATGAAGGGAAGGGTGAGAGAGGATGAAGAGAGGGGGAATGAGAGAGGATGAAGGAAGGGGGGATGAGAGAGGATGAAGGGAGGGGTGAGAGAGGATGAAGGGAGGGGGAATGAGAGAGGATGAAGGAAGGAGGGATGAGAGGAAGAAGGGAGGGGGTGAGAGAGGAGGAGGGGGGTGGGAGGGTGAGAGAATAAGGGGAGAGAGAGGATGAGGAGGGGTGCAACAATCTTGGAATTTGTGGGAGGAGCATTAAGATCAGTATTGCTCGCCATGTACAGTATGACTGCAGGTCAGTTATTTATAAATAATCTGATCTTTACGTCATTTGTGTTAGGAAGCAGGGCTCACGCAACACCTCCTTACCTGCCTCAGAGGTCGCTGCTGCCGCCCCTCGCTCCCCGCTGGCGTGTCCTCGGCGTGGGACTCGGCGATCTCGCCCAACACCAGCTCTTGCGTCCGCCATCTTGTCGGGTCGCGCACAGGAGGATCTTACACAGCGCGCGCCTCCGGCAGTAATTTATTCACTCCTCCGTTCGTCTAGCCACGCCCCCCTTGTACAGCTGCAGCCCCGCTCCTGCTCTCACACTCCACAGCTGATCACAGGCAAGGATCACAGCCTGCACCAGTCACAAGGCTCTCCACGGCATACCTCCGCTCTGCCTCCTTCCCTGATTGGTCCCTCCACGTATATTACCCCTGTTCTCCCTGGGAATCATTGCTCTGCATAGCTTCTGCTACTTGGGCTAGTTTTCGTGTGTGCTCTTGTTCTTCGTGTTCTTCAGGTTTGACCCGGCTTGGCTTTCTACTCTTCCTCTGGCTCTGGACCCCGGCTTACTCCTTACGACGCAGTCTCTCTCCACCCTTCGATCTCTGCTCGCTCCTCTACCTCCCGAACCTCTGGCACCCTTGACCCCCGGCTACGGCAATCACCACGGTCCTTCTACCTCCGGACACGGCAAGTACCTTTGGCTCTCTTACAAAAGACTCCTGGCCTGGCAACTAATTACCACACTCCAGACACGCCCCTCTGCTGCGGGTGCGTGGTATTATACTTTCCACCTCAGTCTTGGGACGGGTCTGGTCTGCGGGCAGCACTACCGTGACATTATGCAGAGCCCAAACGACGCAGACCAGATCGAGACTGATGAACCTACCTTAGACCAAATTCTCTCGGCCCTGGTGGTACAGAACCAAACCATGTCCACCCAGATCTCTGACCTAGCTCAACGGCTAACCAACCTTTCTCTCCAGGGTGCACCACCTAGCGTTTCCTCCCGGTCTCAGCCCGGATCTCTTGGCGCTGTCACACCAGAGACCAAGATACCCGCGCCGAAACCCTACGCTGGCGATCCGCAGGCCTGCCGCGGATTCCTAAACCAGTGTGAGGTCCAATTCGAGATGGCGACTCTTCAGTTCACCACGGGACGTAAGAAAGTGGCGTATGTGTACTCCCTCTTGACTGGTGGCGCCCTGGCGTGGGCTTCTCCGATTTGGGAATTACGGACAGAGATAACCCAAGACTATGCTCTCTTTCGTCAGGAGTTTCAGCAGGTGTTTGACACTCCCGCATGCCAGGATACGGTCTCTTCTTCCCTTCTTCTTTTGTCACAGGGGCACCGTTCCATGGCCAGATATGCTCTGGAATTCCGGACCCTACCAGCTGAGACCCGTTGGAACCAGGAGGCACTCATCGCCGTCTTCTGGCAGGGGTTATCGGATACAGTAAAGGACGAACTCGCCGCTCATCCCAGGCCAGGAGCGTTGCAGGAACTGATTGCTCAGGCTATTCGGATGGATCAGCGCCTCCAGGAGCGACGCTTCGAACGCCAACGTCCTCGTTTTGTGCCTTTGGTCGCCCCCTTTCCTAGGTTTCTTCCGGTTCCAAGACCTCAGTCGTCCCGGTTCCCAGCCCTAGAACCCCCGAAGCCCATGCAACTGGGTACTCAACAGACCCGACCACCGATACAACAACTCCGAAGGGAAGTTGGCTGTGCTTCTATTGCGGATCTCCGGAACACCTGATTCAGAATTGTCCCCTGCGACTCCACCCAGTGAGTATAAGGTGTCTCTCCCTGGGTGCTATTTCTCCTTGTCCCCTTTCCAGTGACGAGCTCCCAATAAGCTTTACATTCCGGTCACTCTTTCGGGCCCTTCATTCCGCGCCTCTGCGGCCGCCTTTTTTGGTTCCGGGCAGGTGGGAACTTTGTGGATCAGGAATTCACGAAGCTTAATAATATTCCACTCATTAGGAAGAGAGTACCCATAGGACTAGAAGGGATCGACGATCGACCCTTGACCCTGTCCTTCATTTCTCTCGAGACTATTTCCCTCACCTTATCTTCCATCGATGGCCACACTGAAATCCTTACGTTGGATGTGATTCATTCCCCGGAACCCAGGTAATCCTTGGCTTACCCTGGCTCCAGCAGCACAATCCCCATATTGACTGGAGGGCGCGCACTCCTATACAATGGGACCAAGACCAAAGGAGTTACTCATCTCTAGCACCATTCCTCCCATGCAACACGCAGGGATTACGGTTCCGTCAACTCCTAAGATCGACGTACCAGAGGCCTACTCCGATTTTCTGGACGTCTTCTTTTGCAAGACTAGAGCTGAAGTTTTGCCCCCCCCACAGGTCCTACGACTGTCCTATCGACCTGATTCCTGGCGCCACACTTCCCAGATCCTAGTCCTATCCTCTCTCCGTTCCAGAGACCAAGGCCATGGACGAATACATCCGTGAAAACCTCGAGAAGGGTTTCGTACGCCATTCATCCTCCCCCGCCGGTGCCAGTTTTTTTTTCGTTAAAAAGAAGGACAACTCTCTTCGACCTTGCATCGACTATCGGAGCCTCAACCGGATCACGGTCAAGAACCGGTAGTCCTTCCCCCTCATATCCGAACTGTTTGATAGACTCCAGGGGCTAAGATCTTCACGAAATTGGACCTCCGTGGGGCGTACAACCTTATTCGTATTCGGGAGGGTGACTAAAGGAAGACCGCCTTCAATACACGTAGCGGTCACTACGAATACTTGGTGATGCCCTTCGGGCTCTGTAACGTCCCAGCGGTCTTTCAGGACTTCATAAACGAAATTTTTTAGACATACTCAATTCTTTTGTTATCGTATGCCTAGACGATATTCTCATCTTTTCCAGCAATCTCCAGGATCACATTCGACACACCAGGCTCGTCCTTTCCCGCCTCTGTTCCAATCACTTGTACGCCAAAATGGAGAAATGCCTCTTTCATCTGTCCTCTACGCCCTTCCTTGGATACATCATCTCGGACAAAGGTTTCTCTATGGACCCCGAGAAACTCAAAGCCAGTCTCAACTGGCCACAACCCAATTCCCTCAAGGCTATTCAACGTTTTTTAGGCTTTTCGAATTACTTTCGAAGGTTTATTCGGAATTTTTCCACCATAAGTGCACCCATCACCGCTCTCACGAAAAAAGGAGTCGACCCCTCAGCTTGGTCTCCTACGGCAGCCTCAGCCTTCGAAACTTTAAAACGTACATTCGTTTCCGCCCCTATTCTTCGACATCCTGACACGAGTCTGTCCTTTATCCTGGAGGTTACTGCATCGGATTGCGGTGCAGGAGCCATGCTCTCTCAAAGATCTTCTCAGCAAGACCAGTTGCACCCCTGCGTTTTTTTCTCAAATTTTTTTCCTCTGCTGAGAAGAACTACGATGTGGGCAATAGAGAACTGCTGGCTATTAAGATGGCTCTTCTGGAGTGGAGACACCTTCTGGAGGGGTCTAGAGAGCCAATTTCTATTCTTACTGACCATAAGAACCTTCTTTATATTGAGACTGCACGTCGCCTGGGCTCCCGCCAGGATCGCTGGTTACTCTTCTTCTCCAGATTTAACTACACCCTATCATACATCCCGGGCACCAAGAACGTAAAGGCGGACGCTTTATCCAGATAGTTCTCCCCGGAGGAGAGACCCGAAGAAGTTCCGAGACTATTCTGCCCAAGGGACTTATCATTTCTGCGGCCTCATTCAACATTCTGGACAAGATCCTTAGGGCTCAAAGAAACATTCCAGGTGGTCTAGAGGTACCAGACGGGAGGCTGTATGCTGCTCATGAATTTCGTCCCAAAATCTTAGAGTGGGGTCATTCTGCCTGCTCTGCAGGACATCCCGGCTTCCGAAAAACCCTGGATCTTATCCAACGCACCTTTTGGTGGCCTAATATGGCTAGTACCATCCCGGAATTCACCAGCGCCTGCCTCACTTGCGCTCAGAGCAAAGCCCTTCAACAAAAACCCTCTGGCTTACTTATGCCTTTTCCCATTCCGGAACGCCCCTGGTCCCATATCTCTATGGACTTTATTGTTGAGTTACCCAGATCTAAAGGGATGAACACCATCTTAGTAGTAATAGATCGCTTTTCTAAAAAGGTACACTTTATTCCCCTTAAGGGTCTACCCACCTCACCCTCCCTCGCGGACATTTTTTCCAAGGAGATTTTTCGGATTTATGGGATTCCCACTTCTATAGTTTCGGCTAGGGGCTCCCAATTTGTATCCAGGTTCTGGCGAGCCTTCTCCAAAAGACTCGGAATTTCACTATCTTTTTCTTCAGGATATCATCCTCAAACAAATGGACAAACGGAGAGAGTCAACCAGACGTTAGAGCAATATCTGCATTGTTTTGTGTCCGTGACCCAAGATAACTGGTCGGAACTGCTGCCTTGGGCAGAGTTTGCTATCAATTCCATGAAGAACGGATCTACCCGCGAATCCCCATTTTTTTATAAATTACAGATTCCATCCTACTCGTCTTCCCATCTCTAATACTCTCTCAGGAATGCCAGCTGCCGACGAACGGATCTCCTTACTTCAGGACTATTGGACTAAGGTTCCGTCATCTCTCCAGGAGGCTGCAGGAAGGTTAAAACTCCAGGCTGATCGACGTCGACAAGCTTCTCTCAGATACAGGCCAGGGGATAAGGTCTGGCTTTCGGCAAAAAAAATATTCGACTAAAAACTCCAACCCCAAAATTGGCACCTAAATTTCTGGGACCCTTTTCCATACTGGAACAAATTAACCCGTCTACAACTTCCACCAGCAATGAGGATACCCAACGTTTTTCATACCTCGTTATTGAAGCCTTTTGTACAGAGTACTCTCTTTCCAGATTATACCCATAGACCCGACCCTGTGATAGTTCAAGGACACGAGGAGTACGAAATACAGTCTATAGCGGACTCACGCCTCTCCAGGGGGAAGGTCCAGTTTCTCATACGCTGGAAGGGCTACGGTCCTGAGGAACACACCTGGCTTCCCTGAGGTCACATTTATGCCCCTACACTCTTAAAACGCTTCCATAAGAAGTATCCGTTAAAGCCTTGGAAGGATTGTCCAGAGTCCAATCCTCGAGGGGGGGGGGTACTGTCAGGAAGCAGGGCTCACGCAACACCTCCTTACCTGCCTCGGAGGTCGTTGCTGCCGCCCCTCGCTCCCCGCTTGCATGTCCTCGGCGTGGGACTCAGCGATCTCGCCCGATGCCGGCTCTTGCGTCCGCCATCTTGTCGGGGCGCGCGCAGGACGATCTTACACAGTGCGCGCCTCCGGCAGTAATTTATTCACTCCTCCGTTCATCTAGCCACGCCCCCCTTGTACAGCTGCAGCCCCGCTCCTGCTCTCACACTCCACAGCTGATCACAGGCAAGGATCACAGCCTGCACCAGTCACAAGGCGCTCCACGGCACACCTCCGCTCTGCCTCCTTCCCTGATTGGTCCCTCCACATATATTACCCCTGTTCTCCCTGGGAATCATTGCTCTGCATAGTTTCTTCTAGTTGGGCTAGTATTCGTGTTTGCTCTTGTTCTTCGTGTTCTTCAGGTTTGACCCGGCTTGGCTTTCTACTCTTCCTCTGGCTCTGGACCCCGGCTTACTCCTTACGACGCAGTCTCTCTCCACCCTTTGATCTCTGCTCGCTCCTCTACCTCCCGGACCTCTGGCACCCTTGACCCACGGCTACGGCAATCACCACGATCCTTCTACCTCTGGACACGGCAAGTACCTTTGGTTCTCTTACTAAAGACTCCTGGCCTGGCAACTAATTACCACACTCCGGACACGCCCCTCTGCTGCGGGTACGTGGTATTATACTTTCCACCTCAGTCTTGGGACGGGTCTGGTCTGCAGGCAGCACTACCGTGACAATTTGTTCTAAATTCACTCCAAACATGCACCAATTTGCATTCATTTGCACTATTTCATATTCTATTTCCTAAAAAAATCCTTGGAAGGGCGCTCCCTCCCAAGACCCCTCCCCAGATTTTTTACGAAACAGAATATAAATTGGTGCAAATTGGTGAATACCTGGAGAGAAATGTCGTAAAAATTACGTAACAGTCAGGTCATTTATAAAGAGCATTCTTCCCCACCAACGATTCTCACACGCGTCGCACCTTTCACCATTGTGTCCAGTATTTTTGGACAAGCTACCCTGGCAACCCTATATGGTACCATCATAATTCGACCGCTGCTTAAAAGTAATGAAATAGGTGAGAAATATATGTAACCCATGTTCCCCTCCCCCCCCCAGACACAGATGGCATATCTAGGGTGTAGTGAGGGCTGGCTACATGTACTTTGGTGGTGCATACCTGCCAGTAACAGGAGGGCCTGAGTCTCCTGCGTTGGTGTTGGGGATACAGGACCAGGCTTCTGGGGTAGTTGCCTCCATTCTCTAGTGATGCAGCGCCTCCATATCCATAAGTCCCAGGGATGTGGGATAGGACCCTTACAGAGAAAACCCTGGTCCCAGGGGAATGCTCCAGAACTGACACTCAGTCTCGTGATAAAACAGCACAGTCTCTTTATTGTCTCTTTAGCTCATATACAGCAGTTCATCAACAGCTGCCCACAGTAGCAGCAGACTCCCAAATGTACCGATGTACTCCTCCTCTCCTTCCCTCTAGTAATGTCTCCAGACAGGATGGTCTGGATGGGGCCTCAATACCCCTGCCTCCACCCTCCCCAGGGTAGGCCCTGTGGGTGAGGCTAAATATCTTTCCCCTCACCCCCTGAGCAGGGTGAGGGGCATTGGTCCACCTCTATAATTCTGTCCTTAGGTCCCACTGTGTCCTACTCCACTTCAGACCAGCACATACTCCTCAGCTCTCAGCACTGCACCCTTCCAGAGCTGCACTCAGAACTTTCTCTCCCAGAACTCACTCAGAACTGCCATGACTGACTCTCATCCGCCCAGAACTGACAAGACTCAACTCTCACACACACAGGACAGCCCAGTAAATAGACACAGCCCTGCCCCCTATGATGTCAGCAGGACCTCCCCTCTGTCTAGGCCTGCACAGAGCCAGGGGCCTGCCTCTATCACAGAGGCGGGGCTCAGTGAGGGGGAAAAACCCATGGTCACTACTGGCGCCTGCCCTTACCATGGCGTCAGACATGCGTTTTTGTGACAACGAAGGAAATTTTCCCCATGAAAACCCTGTAGGTGCCAGAAAAGAAGTTTCACTTAAAAAAAACAAAAACATAATTAGACTGTGTATGTGTGTGTGTGTGTGTGTGTGTGTGTGTGTGTGTGTGTGTGTGTGTGTGTGTGTGTGTGTATATATATATATATACAAAAAAGACTGCACTTTAAGTATCTGTCTGCAATATATTACCCACTAACTGTATAATCAAAGTATAAAATATATATATGAGAATAAATGGATATAAAAAAATATATATAATAATGAAACCTAATATATATCAAAAAATGATGCTCTAGCACTATACCAGAAATAAAAATATAAAATAAATAAACCTAAATCAATAACATAAACTAGTATTACCAATGACTGTTCAAATATAACATATAAACATGCATGTATAAAAAAAAAATATAATAAACATATAAAACAATAAAATAAGTGCGCTTGGGGGAGTGTAGGAAAATATAAAAATGATAATAAAACCACAATGGATGAGGTGAACTAGAGTCCACAAAACCCTATGATGGCAATGTCCTATAAAGATGGAAGGGTAGTAGCCCTCTGTATGGATATAGGCAGCTTTCAGAAAGGAACAACGACCTCCCACTGGATCTAGAAGATAAAAAGAGAAGAAAGCGCCCGATCCTAGTGTATTATATTAAGATAAAAAATGTAATGTTCCATAAAACTCCAACAAATGCGCACTCACAAACACAGAAAATATTAAAGCATGTAATGAGTAATACTCATTCGTCAGACGCTGGAAACTGCTGCTCCGCTCACACGTCCTGCTCCCACAAGTTGTATGACACCTCTGAGCTACCGTCCAGCAGGAACTCAGGGGATGTGCAGCTACTCCTGTTCTCAGCCGGAAACAAACAGCGGTGAGCAATGGTTCCGGATAGGAGGTAGGCAGAAGGTAGGACCAATGGGGACCAAACAGCTGATGTATCACCATGAGATGGCGTCTCAAAGTCCCAACAAACAGCGCGTCAGCGTGAGGCAGCATCGTAAAGTCCCAGAGTCTGAGTGAAAATGCCAGATATAGAACAGGTCTGGTACAGTGACCATCACTAGTAAAAACTAGTATCCCTACGCGTTTCTTCACACTTCACACGTGGATATCCTAGCGTCGTTCCGTGACCTGCTCGGCACCCATACTGAGTGTGTGACGTCAGCCGCCGTACCGCCACATCCGGCATCCCCGGTGGGAACTAAAGTCATCTGGTGGTGTGTTCCCGGGGAAAGGAGTTCGTGGAGAGCCTGATGTCGTGAGTCCCTGCTGGCGGTTACTCACGAGGGCTAGATCGGATCCGGTGGAGCTGCAGAGCAGTGAAGCAGAGGAGCGGACGTTTGCTGATCATTGGAGCATGAGTATTATCTCATAAAATGCATTTTTATCTTCTATGATTGTGAGTTCGATTTATGAGCTTTTTTGGGAAATTAAATTATTTTTTGCACAGTAATGCACTAGGATTGGGCACTTTTTTCTTTTCTTTTTTATACACACACACACACACACACACACACACACACACACACACACACACATACACACACACACACACACACACACACACACACACACACACACACACACACACACATTGTGTTGGTGTTTTTTTTTTTAGAAGTTCCTGCTTCTGCTTTTAATATGTATAAATATGTATCAAACTTCTCTAAAATGAGGTGCAAAGCGCTCAGCCTCTTGTTTAACAGGTTCAGATGTTCTTGGAAACAGCCACAGACCCACTACATTTTAACCCCTTGGGTGCCACTGAAGAAGGCACTTCAATCATTGGCTTTTTAAGATTGTATGAAGGCGAACATAAGCGCCGAGAGGTCACATTCTGGTAACAATATCCTTATTATAAGGTTGTTTTGTTCTCTTGCGGAGAGAGGGAAATGCTTAAGTTGCAAGTTTCATTCAGCAACCTTTTGCCTAGATTCACTGTGTTCTGGGGACCGCTTACACTGGCTAAAAGGATTAACATGAAAGGGGAGGCTGGCACAGTTACTGCTCATGCTTCAACTTGTTTTAGCAGTAGCTGTACATTGAAAAGCACATAGCATTCCAGCAGGGAGGGGGTTAATTTCCAATGCTTGAATCTGGCAAAGCCAGACATATGGCCATATTTACTGAGCAGTGTTAAGCCGTAAGGCACCTTATGGTTTAACACAAGTTGGTAAATATGACCCATGATTTTACATAGTAGATGACGAGGTCGAAAACAGATTTGTTCAACCTATGTTACAGTTAGTTGACCGAGATGCTTATCCTATATTTGTATTTACAGTACAGGAGGGCCCCGGGCATGCAGCGGGTTCCGTTCTAAGGGCCTGCCGCGAAGCGAAAATTGGCGGAAAGCGGAACCGGCGATTTTCGTGTGTGCGCATGCGCAGACCGGCAATTCGCAACCACCACCCCCCCCCCTCCCCCATCCTGCGCATGCGCGACCTCGGTACCGGCCCGTTCTGCGCATGCGTGACCTCGGACCAGCCCGTTCTGCGCATGCGCAGACATGGCGGCCCCCTTCCCGGTACGGATCGCCGAGAAGTGGGGCATTGCTCTATGTTGATCCAGAGGAAAGCAAACAAAAAGCCCCAGTGACACATCATCCAACGATGTCTCATAAGGGGAAAAAATAATTTCCTTCCGGGCTCCAGTAATGGCAATCAGATGTCTCCCTGGAACAATATCCTTCCCATGTTTACTTATTTGGTATATCCCTGTATACCTTTCCTTTCTAAAAAGATATCCAATTTTTTCTTAAAGATCTCTTGTATCTGCCATCACAGTCTCCATCGGTTGTAAGTTCCACATTTGAACTGTCTTTACTGTAAATAATTCTCTCCTTTGCCATGTCAGTGATTGTAATCAGATGCTTTTATAAGCAGTTAATGCTACCATTATTTACCATAAAGCATCATCTCTATGCGACACCTTAGAGTAGCAATCTGTGCTGCTAATATATATATGTATATGTATAAATATGTTATGGTGGGTGAAAGGTGACTAAAAACCCTCCACCGTATAGCATATAAAAATATTACTTGTGAGCACATTCACATGTCTTAGGCTACGTCCATAGAGGGGGGAGCCGCGCTGACGCTCCACGAGGAGCCCCGTCATCCTCAATGAGGATGTTTTTAGAGGGGGCTCCCGCGAGCGTCCGCAGGCGTGCTGAGGTGCTGGTTTTTTCAGCCGACAGCAGAGCCTGTTTCTCAGCGCGCTGTCGGCTGAAAACACCCAATCAGCACGAAGCAGCGTCATGACGTCGATGCCATGACTTTGACATCGGCGCTTCGCGGGCTATTGGCCCCGCCCCACCCCCCCGATCGCGCACACTGGCTCGCCTGCCAGTCCATGGAATCGCTCCTGACCGAGCAGGCGAGCCTCCGCGTCAGCGCTGCTCAGCACGGCTCCCCCCTCTATGGACGTAGCCTTAGGGCTGTAGTGGTAGCACTGAATGCTAGGTGATAATGGTGAAAGGCAGGGTTGCAGACCTGTCTAAGACATGTGAATGTGCTCACAAGTAATATTTTTATATGCTATATATCAAATGGAAATATTACTGTAGGCGCTGGCCCAAGGCTCCGCAGGCAATGCCACCACGCACTTGCCATGGTGTACAAACTCTTTTACCCAGGGCTGCAGATGCTCGCGCCCTCCTCTGGTACAGAGTCTGCTGGGGTAAGCTATGACTCTGATATTTACTCTGTACGCCACGTGGGATGAAAGGAAGGCTCCCTTCTTGGCCCCACGGTCTGGGTAGAGGCCTTCCAGAACCTGCCTGCTATCACCCCGCCGTCGGAGCTGTATGCTGCCTCGTACGGAGAGACATCGGAGCCCCGCGGAGAAGCACCACCTGCGTAGTGCGAGGTACTTCCTGCTACCTCTCCAACGATCTGCTCCAAGGGGGAGCATCCTGCTGAAGTGACCACTGCTTCCAGTGAGCCGGACGACGAGACCGCAGGCATACACGAAGTACTTGCCGAGGCCTCCCACCTTCCCAAGTCGGAAGTCGGCCTTCTGCTTCCGGTGATCGACACTAGCTCCGTGATGGAGATCCGGGATGGCGATCTGTGCTGGGACCTAGTGCAGAAGGCTGCAGATCAATATCTATGTCGGCGGAAGGAGATGCGCGAGGCCTGCGCTCGTGCTGTCGCCTACGTGGAAGCCGCCAAGAGGCACTACGATGCGCTGGGGCTGGTGGAAGACTTCCCCAGGGAAGTGTCAGCCGGTGCCGTCCCAACGAACCCGAGAGCAACACCGGTCTCTGCTTCACAATCGAATGGCTCTTTGTGGACCCCTTCTTTCTACATTGCAGGGAGCGGAAAGAAGAGAGAGACTCTTCTGAAGTTGCAGCCGTTGCTGCGGCAAGATATCTTATGGCTAGAGGCATGGCCTATTTGAGTCTAGTTGGGACTGTGGACACTCCAATTGCTCCGCCTGGGGAGACCCCCGCATGTGCCCGGTTCAGAGACTTCAAAGTGCCCCTCTTTGCCCCGTCATCCGCTACCGACCCCAGCCCTAGTAATAAACCCCTGACCCCTCGGCCCTTGTCACCGGTGGGTTCTGTGGTCCCAAGAAGCAATGCGGATATAGATGCTGGTAATGAGTCTGCACTGTCTACTGGGGATGCTTTGACTTGGTGGGATAAAATGTACCGGGGATATGTGCCTCATTTAAATCGAACCTGTAGACGGACGTTCACAGAGGTACACAATTGGAGGCTTTTATAAGGTGAAATTATAATAAGGCTTTATTGTGCCTTTTCCTTTTCATCAGAAAATCATCCAAACACAGGGGGGGGGGGAACAAAGCTTCTCTTCACTTGGGAGTATTTCTAGTGAAATCCTATGCAATTAATTCACATCTCCGTTAGTTAAGCATTTCTCCCAGCCCCAAACACATAGCATGAAATAAGCAGATATAAGTAGTCTCTTAATTATGAAAGTCTTATCTGTTTCTTGCTGTAGAGTAAGCTTCTCTGCTCTCCTGGAACCGCACCCGTGCGTGCACAGAAAATATCAGCATCCAGGTTTAGAAGTTTTCCCTGTGTCTTGAAATCAGCTGTGCTGTGTCTTCTGGCAGAGCTCAAGACACGTGGTGTCTCCAAAGGTCAGCACACAAGTGAGCTAAGGAGTCACTTCCTGTCTCAACAGAAAGGCTTTTGTAAGCAATCTAAATCAGGCAGGTGGTGTTTATTAATTGACTACCAGCAGTTAACCCCCACACTGCTAGATTAAAGGCACATTACTTGAACAGGGATTACTCCCCTGTTACATACCTCCCCTGTTTGTGGGAAGCTCGGGCTTGCCACGGCCAAAGCCCAACCTTCCACTCTCATTCTAGATATCTCAGTGACTTGAATGAGAGTGGATGGAGGAAGAGAACCCTCAGTCCTGTTGGGATTGGAGCCCTTTCTCCAGTTTATTCGTGTCTCCTCCTGAAGGTGTTTGAGATCAGCACCCCTCAGTCGCTCGAGGAGGACTTTCTCCAAGTATAGTCTTTTTTCTACATGCGCGGTCATGAGATTTCCCTCGCGTCGGGTGCTTGTCTTATTGTAGGCATACTGTATGGCAGCAGTTGCAGAGTGTTTAAAAACCGCCCTTTGAGTTTTTCGCTCTTGAAGCTGTCGCTCTGCCCTTTTCCCACTCAATGGGGTTGCTAGTTCAGCCCCTTTTAGATTAAGTTGCAATTCCACACCTACTTCCAGAGAATGTCCCATCTTTTCAGCTTCATCAGCTAAGGATTCTTCTGGTTTTAATTCAGCACGTGTACCTTCTTTTGTTGCCTGCTGGGTGGCTGAAGATTTTGCTAGTGCTTGTTTAGGTGGTTCAAATTTTGCAACCTTGTCTTTCAGATGAGCGGTATTCCCAGCTCTCACTGTACCCTTGTCTTCATGGGTTTTTGAGGCTGTGGGATACTCACGTTTAGTCAGGGTCAATACTTGTCCTTGTAGGACTGTAATCTCATCCCCGAGAGATCCCTGTTTTTTTGAGTGCGTCTTGCAAGTCTCTTCTCAGGGAATTTATCTGCATGCTTTGCTTTCTATGAGCTTGCCTCCACATTTGTATTGCTTTGTGAAGCACTATGAACTTCTTTGCTTGGGCCACAGTTACTTGTTTCAGTTTCTGGACCTTCTTGTGCTCCCTTTTGTGCCACGTCACCTGGGTTCTAAGCTTGGCTTTTAGCGTTGCTTTGGTGATGCTCAGGGTAGCCTTCAGTTTCTCATGCTGCTTTGCGGGGACATACTGGGTCATCAGATGTTCCTGCAGCACTTGAATTTCTTTAGCAACCTGCAGCTTTTCTTCCTGCAGCGTTTGCTGCTTCTCCTCAGCATACTGGAGGTGTGTACGCAGACCTTGCAGTTGGTTCTGCAGTCGGTGCTCTGCTTCAAACTTTTCCTTGACTTCTTCTGTCAACTGAAAATTTTCTTCTTTCAGTTTTAAGTTTTCTCTTTTTAATCTTGAATTTTCTCTTTTTTCAGTCTCTGTATTCTTCAGAGCTTCTTTGCAGTCCTCCTTCCATTTACGCACATCTGCTTTGAGAATGACACTCTCTTGGCGTGAGACTTCCTTCTCTAGGTTGAGGGTCTGAAGCTCCTTCTGAGAGACTTTGAGATTTGTATCAAGATTACCAATAGTTTCTTTAGCGATGTCCAGCTCCTCAGTGAGACTGTGTAGTTCCTTTCTGTAAACTTCCAGGTCTGTGCGGCAGCTGTTGGTCTCATGATGTGAGGCATCAAGCTCTATTCGAAGAGTGTGAACCTCTTGCTGGAAGACTGTCATCTGCTTCAGTGCCTCCTCATACTTCCGCTTTAGCGTAGCCACCATTTTATCCGATTGGCTCTGCTTTTCATCCATGGCGGAAATAGTAGCCTTTACAGTATCTAGCTCAGTCTTGAGATCCTCCATTTCGGTCTTGGCCACAGAGTAAATTGCGAGCACAGTCTTCTGTAGCTCAGCATTATTTTTTCTCTCCCTTTCCAATTCTTCACAGAGCAGATCACAGTCATGCCTGGCAATTTTCAGGGCGTCTTCAGGGCTGGTCAAGGGATCGTCACTCACTGGTTCCGGCTCCGCTTCCCTGGGATGACTGGTTGAGGGTTCCTCACTGTTGGCACCGGACAGACACTTCTTTGGGGTACACAACTTCTGCCTTGGGCCCTCTGGATATTCGGTTAACCGCGGGACGAATTCTCCATTTTCTCTAGGCCGCAGGGCAACTCGGTCCCCCTTTTCCTCCACAGGATCTGCGGATGTGTTTGTTCCTTCCACGGTAAGTGAAGAACTGCTTTTCTTTTTCCGCCTTTTTGATTTGGATGACACCGTCCCTTCAGGGATATTGGGGTCTCCATCTTCATTTGAAATTTTAGCGGCTTCATTATATACGCCAGGCTTTTCTTGCAGTTGCATTAGCTGACAGAAATATTGGGTGATCTGCTGCTCCCACTCTGTCTCTTGCTGATCATATTCGTCAAAGGGAGCGGTCTTTTCTGTTCGTGCCGAGTTCAGGCACCCCCACCATTCTTGGGGTGTTTTGTGGGTGTGACTCGGTTCGGGTTCCCCGTAAGAGATGTCTTCCTCTTTATTGGACTGGAAGGGCCACTCTTCCGTGGGGTAGGGTTCATTACAGGAACGCTGCATCTTGTCCTCCATTTTTAGGCTATCAGGTGTAATTTTCTTCCTGACCTCAGGAGGCGCTATTGCAGCTGTTGCCACTGTATTTGCTAGAACCCCCAATTGTGGTAGTCCTACAGATGGGCATATTTTGCTTGTAGAGGTCGTAGCTCTCACAGGCATCTCTGTAGACTTTTCTTTCTTGGGAATTTTTTTTTTCTCAATATCAGCAGTACTGTGCATGCATTTTCTCTTATCAGGTATACAAGATGTGCAGTTGCTAGGTAAAAAGTCTATTTGCTCTACACCATTTACTTGCTAGGTGCAATCTCTCCGCTTCAGCAACAGAATTTGGTTTTCTGCCTGAGTTCAGTAATTTTCAGTCTCATCTTTGGGTATTATGGCATTCACACTTCACACTTTGGGTGTCTGTTTTTGCTCCCAAGATATATATAGGCAGACTTTTTTTCTTGCAGAAAAAAAAACATTCTTTCATTCCCGGCAGGGTGACTCAACCCTCAGCATTTGTTTGCTAAAAATTCCCCTGCTTCAGCACAGTCTTGTATCAATTTTCACACTTTTCTGCATATACTCCATTCACAGCTGGTAGCCCTATGCGGTGTGGCAACCTTTATTTGCAAAATCAGTACCACTCGTGGGTCACCATCTGTATTCACTGCTTCAGTGAAACTTTTGAAAACAACAAACACCTATCCCTTTTTAAGGGCTGACTCACTTCTTGAACCCTGACTATGGCTGGAAGGCAAAACCCCTATTCAAATGACCATATTACACTTTGTGATAGGCAAAATAAGGTTTAGCTACTTCAGCAGTCTCTTCTGTGTTTTTGTAAGTTTCAGTGCAGTGTGTATCCCTTTAACTCTGATCTCTGCTGCATGAGGTTTTTTTTTTTTCTAAGTTGTTCAGACTTTTTGTAGGCAAAAAGCATAAAAAAAATTTCACATAAAAATCTCCGGTCCTTTTTAACTACAAAGACACCTCTTGTCCCACCTCGGACACCATATGTAGACGGATGTTCACAGAGGTACACAATTGGAGGCTTTTATAAGTTGAAATAATAATAAGGCTTTATTGTGCCTTTTCCTTTTCATCAGGAAATCATCCAAACACAGGGGGGGGGGGGGGAACAAAGCTTCTCTTCACTTGGGAGTATTTCTAGTTAAATCCTATGCAATTAATTCACATCTCCGTTAGTTAAGCATTTCTCCCAGCCCCAAACACATAGCATGAAATAAGCAGATATAAGTAGTCTCTTAATTATGAAAGTCTTATCTGTTTCTTGCTGTAGAGTAAGCTTCTCTGCTCTCCTGGAACCGCACCCGTGCGTGCACAGAAAATATCAGCATCCAGGTTTAGAAGTTTTCCCTGTGTCTTGAAATCAGCTGTGCTGTGTCTTCTGGCAGAGCTCAAGACATGTGATGTCTCCAAAGGTCAGCACACAAGTGAGCTAAGGAGTCACTTCCTGTCTCAACAGAAAGGCTTTTGTAAGCAATCTAAATCAGGCAGGTGGTGTTTATTAATTGACTACCAGCAGTTAACCCCCACACTGCTAGATTAAAGGCACATTACTTGAACAGGGATTACTCCCCTGTTACAGAACCCGATTTGTGTTGGAGGAGGGTGGTATGGTGCAGTGCTGGTGGGAGGAAGGTCAGCTAACAGCAGAGCAACAGGCTGAACTCATGAGGCAGAAATGTGGTATGATTAAGGAAACGACCTTTATAGCTCCAGGTAACGAGGAGGGTCCCGTGGCCCCATTATGGGACGGGTCCCTATTCTGGGTTCTACCTGGTATGGCCAAGGGGCATGGTCTTATGAAGTTCAGCCGGGCCAAAAGGGTACTAGTCATGAGGTATAGGAAAATGGAGTTTGAGTATCCCTATCTCCCCGAGAACCTCATGAGGAGTGCTGAAGCGCACAGGGTAGAAGGAAGCCATTTTGGAGCATTTAGCTAGTACCACGCAAAAAGAAGTTTTTCATTCATCTTTCCTTGCAAGGATTGGCAAAAATACAACATTTAATTTTTCAGCAATCAAGGAGGGTTCCTGGAGGTTTGAGTGCCACAGTTCAGCGCTGTAAGCCACCCTTGTTTATAGAAGGTATGAATTACTTAATTTTTTTGGTGGGAGGGGAATCCATCTTTAAAGCTGACATACATACAACCTACTCTTGCATGCCTTAACTCCTTCAGTGCCATTACCTTTTCCAGACTCTCTGACACTGAAAGGGTTGATGCAGTGTTTCCAAAAAGCTTGGCCGCACATTTGTTCCAGTGGTTATAACCATGTCACTCCCACAAAACACCCTACAAAAGCAAAAGGCACCACAAACATCCAAATTGCACCCCCATCGAATTCACTGCTTTATTGGAATAGACGTCCAGAAGAAGGGGCGTTTTCGCCATGAGATTCACGCTGCTGTCGTGCAAAGTGAGATCTGGACCCTGCATCGGTTTGTGTTAATGGTTATGTTTTATTCATGGCAGCACAAGCTGCCCATTTTTTTTTGGTCCATAATGACTTTCATCAGCATAGTACATCAGTAAATGTATGAAATATTTAGTGTATAGAACATGGTAAATATAGTGGCGTAGAACAGGGGTGCTCAACTCCAGTCCTCAAGCTCCCCCAACAGGTCAGGGTTTCAGAATATCCCATCTTCTGATTGAGCCATCTGTGCTGAAGCAGGACCTGGTTGAGCCACCTGTGCTGAAGCAGGGATATCCTGAAAACCTCACGTGTTGAGCACCCCTGTCAAAGAAGACAATGTACGTAGTAGACATGTGACATTATATCTTAAAAATCATCCTGAGCATCCAATACAAGTGAGCAACCGGCATTCAAATAATACTACTTTGCACACGTTTTGCAGCAAGACGACGTTGCTAAATGACCTCTTCCACCTTATAATTAACAACAATGGTGCTGTATAAGGCCGCGCTTATAGTGCGCGTGACGGCGACGCGACATGACGTCACCCGTCGCCGTCGCCAACCGCGAAAGTTATAATTGAAAATAAAGCAAGTGAGAGTCTCTCCTGGTTGTTTGGCTTAGGAAGTTGCTTGGCCTGAGAGGAAAGATGGTGGGACAGGCAGGACATTGGTTCGGTCGGAAGAGTGGGCGGGTCATTGGTTGGGCTGGGCAGGAGTTTGGGCTGGGCAGGAGGGTGGGTGGGACTTTGTTTCGGCAGAGTGGGCGGGTTGTTGTTTGGGCCAGGGGACAGTGGGCGGGAAGTTGTTTCCGGGGGTGGCGGCAGTCAGCTTTTGCACAGGGCAGCAAAACGCGTAGGGCCTGCCCTATTCCTATACATGTAACAACAACAACAACAACAACAACAACAAAAAGGGGTGATATAAATAACAGTATAAACATATTAGTTTATTCTCGGGAAAATACAAATATTTTCAAATATTAACCTACATTAAATAACATTAAACTATTGCTACTAGATTTCAATAAATATTCAAAATAAGTGCCGTGGCATTTAGTACACAATTCAATGTTATTACTTTGTTTAATTTACAATCTATTGAAAGATACCGGATAATGTGTTTCTTGCAACTTAAGTCCTTTTCTGTCGGGGGCTTCCGCAGCACGTATTAAATCAGCAATCTCAGCGCTGAACTGCAACACTCAAACTTTGGGGACCCTCCGATTGCAGCGATATTACATTACAAAATACATTACATTACAAAAACAAAGACGGCTGTGGGTCACCCAATCAGACGCTAAAATGTCACCTCACGATAATGTCACAGCTTTCTCTTGGCTGCCAGAGTGAGGTTGACCTCAGTGGTCTTATTTTTTCTCCCAGATATTCCTTCTTGTAAGGCTATTCACTCAGGAATCAGGGGGTCCCCATAAATGGGAGTGCCATAAGCAGTGGCGAGAAAACGTTTGTGAACACCAATGATAATGGTGGAAATTCCATCGTTTTTCCATGATAACCTTTTTGAATCAAAACCAGTCTTTTCTTAAATATCCAATAGGGTTTATATGAATCAATTCCATGTCTTTTGAAACAAAATGATGTATGAATTAGACAAACGATGAGTAATTAAGAGTCAGTGTATGTGGAAAAGTAAGTGAAACCCTGTTTTAATTAGCTAAATGAATGGGGATAATTAGAATCAGATATTTAAATAATTAGGTAGATCTTCAGGTGTGAGTTTTGGGAGGCCCCACCCTATATAAACATCAGAAACTTTGCGAGTTTGGTCTACATCAGGGGTCTCCAAACTACTGCCCGCGGGGCCACATCAGGCCCCCCACAAGATTATTTCCGTCCCGCAACAACTTGAAATATATATACTTTTGCTCATTATATATCATTTCCCAATGTAAGCACAGCATCCTTTCTTTGTAATTGTTATGTCTCTTTTGTTCTGAATCATAGCATGCTGATTACCCACAAAAGATCCAAATAAAACTTATTCATTCATTTATAAAATGTATAAATATCTAAAAAAATTCTAAAAAGATTTTTTTTCTTTGGCCCGCGAAAATGTGTCGAATATACGATGTGTCCCTCGTACTGAAAAGTTTGGAGACCACTGTTCTAGATCATACAGTTGTGTGGAAACATGTCATGCCACGATCAAAAGAAATCTCTGAGGACCTCAGAAAAGCCGTTGTTAATGCTCATCAGTCTGGAAAGGGTTACAAAACCATTACTAAGGATTTGGGGGTCCACCAATCCACTGTCAGACAGTCTACAAATGCAGAAAGTTCAAGACCCCAGTCACTCTACCCAGGAGCAGTCGTCCTGCCAAAATGTCTCCAAGAAGAAACCAAATCATCCAGGAAGTCACAAAGAACCCCAGCTCTTCGACTGAGCCACTGATTGAGCCACCTGTACCGAAGCAAGGACATCCTGAAAACCTGACCTGTTGGTGGCCCTTGAGGACTGGAGTTGCCCAACCCTGCTCTAAAGAGAAGTCATTTAATCATATAATATCTCGATGATCCCGTTTGAGGATCTCTCTAGGCGTCACCCTTCAGTCCAGCGCCTGGTTCCATTTTTTAGGTTCAATCTACTCGTGGGAGACAAAAGCAGCCTAATAACCTAATAATGCAAATGGCTGCCTTAAACCAGCGCAACCATGCTCGAAGCAAAGATAAGCATGCTTTAGTTTCTTAGAAAAGAAGAGCGGTGTGTTCCAGGGAAACTCGAAATGGGGAAATGATTGTCAATCAGGGGCTTCCTCTACCCCATATCCCACCCTGTTTATGCCAGGCAGCCAATAAAGATGAAGAGGGAAAAAAAAGGGGGGGTGGGGGTTGCCTTATTCAATGCACAGAGACATCACACAAAAGGGAGCCAGACAAAAGCAAACCCAGCGTCCCAGCTTGTCATGTTTACAAAGCAACTTAAAATGAAATCTATATTTACAATATACATACACGCTGTAATTGTCAGATTTTTTGGGGAGGGGTAAAAAGGGCATCAGTTAGGCAGACTTCAGCCTCTTAAACATGTCACTGACATTGGCTCATGCTGATCCTAGGAGGGACGGCACTTTTTAAGGGGTGTTCCAGAGTCCAGTATTGTGTGCACTTTGGCACAGCATCACAGAAAGGTGGAGCCTGTGAGCTGCTTGGGAGACTGTCACATGCAAAACAATACTAAAGAGCAGCTGCTTGTCCCAGTGAGAGGCAGAACACGCAGGAACAGCAGGCAGAGGGAATCTGGGGGGAGCAGCAGCGAAGAGGCAGGTGAGCACTGGACATTGATACTGAGTGTTTGTAGCAAGGGTTGCAATCCCGAGGCTGTTTGCTGGATGCTCAGACGCTCAATTTCCTGTTATAACACCACTGCATGAATGCCTTTTGCGTCAACTTTGCATGCCAGCGAGTGGTTATTGGAGCGATTACACGTACAGCGCACTTATTTGCCACGCTATTATTACTATCAGTCTGTGATGCTCCTTTACGTTCTCTGTGCAATAATATATCTGCCAGGTCGGTAAATGCAAGCATATTATAATACATTATTAAAGGCCGGGGGTCCGTGCGAGGCCTCTGTAAGTCCCTTACCTTGTCTCGGACGGCTTCGGGCGACGTGTCGCCATGGAAACGTGGCATCAAATGACGTCGTGTGGTTACATGACCCCGCAGCGTCATTAGACGTCAGAGACATGGTAAGGGGGTGGGCGCCAGCAGGGGGGGAGAGCAGGCAGAGGGGTGCAATAGAAAAAGTTTGTGCACCCCTGAGTTAGAGGGAATAAGGGACAATGTTGAAACAAAAGGTAAAAGTGGCTGCACAAAGTGGGACGCAGTATGCCACAGGGTGGGTTATGGTCCAGCCACACAGCTGGATCTATTGAGGTTTAGGGGTGGGGATGTAAGGCTGAGATTATAGTCTGCGTGCTCCTCATTGCATCGCGGGCGCCTCTCGTCCGAGCGATGTGTGAATTCAGCTGGAAGCGATTGGGGACGCGATGGGGTGGCGTGGCGGACGTGGTTCACCGTGATTGGCTTAACCGCTCACGTGACGCGGCCGTCGCTTGAAAAGCCAAAAATGTTTTTTTTTTTTCAAAACGCAGTCGCACCACCGATCTCTGTTGTGCACGCACACTTGCGGCGGCCTCATAGCGATTCTGCAATTTGTTCTCAAAGCGCGCGTGCGCCATCGCACGGACAATAATCTCAGCCTTAGATAGCGTTGAGCATGGCCATAGAGATCAGCATAGAAGGTCGGTATCAAAAGTGTGAAATGTGCTCTAAACTTTACACCAAAAAAAATATATATATATTCACCAAATCAGGAAAGAGCTTGGAAAAAGGAATTGTGCATAGACGGCTTGAGATCTGTCGCAGGCAAGCTCAGCGGCGTAGTGTGCTGAAGCAGCAGTTGCCACATATAAGAAAATGAATGTTTTCTACATTATCAGATCTGGGGTATTCTGAACTTCGTGGACCACAGATATGTTTTTTATTTTAAGCAGTACAGAAAATAATAAAAGATGCACCGCAATGAAGTCCCAGATTTCTATTGGTCATCGGAGTAAGATCCCCCCCCCCCCACCCCCCATTGTTCTGTCTGGGAAATTTTAAGCATCACACTCCCCCCTCCTCCCCCCCCCCCCCCCCCACACTTTTAATTCTTACAGGATAGGGACCTGGAAGCACCTCCAGTGTTGAGTCGCACTATTTGTAGATTTGGGGGCTTTTAACTGGGTTTGCCCACTTAAAAAAAAAAAAATTGGTGTTCTTACCACTTTTCTATTCCTCTAGCTCTAGGGTTTCATGTGTGCTCTGCAAGTTACTGATCTGTGATTTTACTACCTTAGTTTGTTCTTTCTTTGTATTTTGCCCAACTTGCGTTTGATATTTTTAAATGTTTATTTTTTAGAATACGTTTATAGTCATATTATTTGAGGCAGTGCTCGAAGAATATTAGTATTATTTATGGATACACTGATGGCAAAACTCCTCTCCCTAAGGCTGAGTGCCCGCTGGCTACTGGAGCGCCCGCTGTGGCGGACGCTGCGGCGGACGCTGCAGGCACAAGAGCCGCCCCACAATGGGGCCGGGCCCGCTGCGAGGGGCAGCCGCTGCGCCGAGAGAAACTACTGCTCTCAAGAGAATTGAGAGCACGACTCGTGACGGAGCGCTAGGCCACACACCCCGGCGGTTCAGCCAATGAGGGCGAACCTGCCGGGTGATGTCACAGCCACGCCCCTCCTGTCTTTCCCCCTGCAGCTCACTGCAGACCAGGGGAATCGGCTGCACACGCCGCCAGCCTCGCGGGTGCGCCTGCAGCCCAGGCACTGGGGCCACAGCCTAAGGCCCAGAGCCACAAAAAGGTGCTAAGCTTCAGCACGGCTTTCCTCCGATTCATATGAATAGGAGTCGAGTCGTGCTAAAGCTTAGCCCGCTTTTGTGGATCTGGGCCTAAGTGTCTATATACAAATTGGATTCTTGAATCTGGTTATAAGGCTAATGATTGAGTGCTCATTTGCATGTCATTACCCAGAATCCCCGGCTGCAGTGGAAGCACTGTTTGCTAAGCGATAAAGGGCAAAGATGGGCTTGCAGATCTGTCGGAGACATGCAAATGCACCACAAGTGGTATTTTTATTTGCTGTATAAAGATGAAATCAGACAAGATGATTTTATGCTCCCAGTTGACTTAAATGTAAGCAGCTTTTTATTAAATGTGTTGTCATATTTGATGGAGAACATTAGGCAGCAGTGGTTACACTTCCTCAGGCCTTGCCGAGTCGAAGTACAGTACAGTGAAACAGAATTTGATGCATCTCTTTAGAAGATGGGGCCTTATTCTTGCCCAAACGCTTTAGTTTGCAATTTGAGGAGGTGTGGAAAAGGCCCAATTGGCCACTTTAGCTTGCAATTTGAGGAGCATCAGCCAAAGCGCTTGGGCAAGGTGTGTGCAACATACCTTAGGGAGAAGGAGCGGCTCAGTGAATCAAGACACTGACTGCAACCTGACACTGAAGCAGGGGAACCTGGTTCAATTCCGGCTGTCAGCTCCTTGTGACCTTGAGCAAGTCACGTTATCTCCCTGTAGATTGTAAGCTCATCTGGGCAAGGACTATGTTTGTAAAAAAATTCCTATGTGCTACGTACCGTGCGTTATACTGTAATTGTGAAGCGCTTTGAGTCCCATTGGGACAAAGGCGCTATATGAAATAAAGTTATTATTATGTTGATACGTTGACATAATTGGACAATGAATCTTAGTGTTGATTTAAGGCTAAAATGCCTTAATACATATAGAATTTAATGCAAACCTAATGGCATAATGGAATTGGGCCCATTGCCCCCATTCTACCTAGTTCTCATGTAATGCCAGCTTCTGTCATACATACAATGTATTGGAGCATAAGTTAAACATGGCACATATACACCATAACCCACATGTACACACCTGACAGGAGACCTCAATAAAAGAACACATTATTATCTTCATTGTGAGAGGCAAAGCCTACGTTGGGTATGTCTTGGGCCCACTCTGAGTGATACCAAATTCTATATGTCTTGTGTATTATTTTTTATTTAAAATGTGTTGGAAAAAAAAGGACAATAATGCCAAGCTTTCAGAAATAAAAGCAATATTAAATATCGGGGGGAGATTCCATATTACTACTGCTGAAGTCAGAAGGGTAAAATGTTGGGGTAGTAATCGGAGAGACGGAACACACACACTGGCCCAGAATTCTCTGGAGACAAATAAATTCCAAGTGTTTTTACATAATCCAGACACCGTCCTCCTTAAAGGGGAGATATGTCTGCACAGGCCCTCCAGGGTGGGGGTCAGCCCCAGGTGTAGAGTAGCGTATCCGGGTCTGCGAGCCCTCTTTACAGGGAGGTTGAGTTGGAGAAGACTGGGACCCTTATCCATACAAGAGAAGGGCCACACACCAGCAGGTACTCACTCCTATATCACAGACTGTCCCTCAAATGCAGCTGGAAGTTTGCCAGCATGTTTATTCCTCCATAGCCAGAGTTTGAGTAGCCCGTCAGCCCCAGACTTTTAGCAGACTCCGTGCTGAATGCCATGTTTTTTTATATTTACTTACGCTCTTCCTGCTCTCTCCAAAGCTGTTTTTATTGATAAAATCAGATTATCTGAGCAGCCAGGCAGATGTGTTCTGTACCCTCAGTAGCTCAGATAAAGGGAAAAGCTGGACTGGCTCATGAATACATATATTGTTGGTACGCTGTAATCGTCAGCCTGTTGTGATACTGTCCTGTCACAGGGGCATATCGACATTTTAGTACTCCATATACTATGGTATTTGAAAAAGTTCTTGATAAACTATGTTGGTTTTAGTCTTCACTGCCCCACAAGCCATCAGTTGCAGCAGACCCCTGAGGACTTGCATAGACTGGTTGGAAAGTCCTTCGGAGATGATACATGGTTCCCCCAACCTCTGTGGACCCTTTGCTTCCTGAGATATAATCAATTCCTCCACTGGACAAAAAAAAGTCTGGGTCAGCCTAGGTCTGACAGCCAATAGAAAGCTTTAGCATCATAGGGAGATGGCGTCACAACTTTCTGTGGGTGACTCCGCAACCATAATTGTAGTTTATTTGTCTTAAAGAGGCATGTATAAAACCTTCAAGCGTCTACAGAACTGTGGGATCCCATGAGATCAGGAGACCACGGGTACAGCTCCGGGGGACCCCTTGGTTCAGGTACAGTATCACGGGAGACCAGGTACTTACACCTTTATCCTGGGATCATATCATTGAGCAAAATCAAAATGTAAAATAAATTGTGTTTATTTCTTGGAAACAGACATACACACAGTGAATTACAATAATACAGGAGTAAACACACTTACTGGGGTTTTGGGCTGAAAAACTAAACTTCCTTGACCAAAATTAAGTCTTTAACAAGTCCGTTGGAAATGGTGCTGAAAGTAGGACTTGGAAAATATTCTGCTCTGCAGTCCTGCAGCCGTTTCCTTGCTAGCTCCGCAAGGCTTCTTTGGGCTTGGAGTCACAACTCAACTTGGATCTGTCTTGTGATCTCTTTCCTGGGCTGGCTACTAACTTTTTTTTATAACATTTGCAAAGTCAGTCCCACAGCATTACTGCCAACCCACATGCGTGGGGACTTTACTGCTAGCCATTCACATGTTTGCCAGTCTTGCAACGGCTGGCACCTGAGCTTCAGCATAGCAAAGGGGCATGTGCGAAAATCGCCATCTTGCCTACTTGTCATGCAGAGGCCAGGTGCCTCTCAGTCTAGGGAGGTGACCACTTGCCAGGATGGCCTGTAATCATCCCAGGACTTGGCACTTAACTCAGCCATCCTGCATGGCTGTTCACACTCCTGGCCACACGTGTTACTTTGATGTACGGACTCAGGGGCAGACTTATGCCCGTAATATAGTGGGTGCGCTTTCTGCGCCGTGCGCGCGCGGCACTCACAATTGGCTGTGGTTAGCCACCCATTCTATGCTAGGGCTGCGCGCACGGCAGTGAGCGTGGAGCCGGCCGATCGAGGGGAAGACTATGAAAAATATGTTTTTGCGCTGCTACCGCGGCGCTGTGTGTGTGTGTGTGTGTGTGTGTGTGTATATATATATGTGTGTCTGTGTGTCTGTATCAAAGTTGCATAATGTTAATAAATAATTTAATCTCGCATGTCTTTTTAAATTTTTTTTAAATCCACGCGATGAGAGGGGGTCATCCTGATTCGGGATTCTTGTAGTTTTAACCTCAATCGGGTTCATATGTGATGTCTTCAGAAGCATCTTTTCTCAGGTTCAGATATTGATATTGCACCGAATCCTCTGCCTGTATATGACCCTGGTTTCTAGCTCACTGAAAGGAGTTTTCTTGGAGTAAACTAGCAAACCATGTATAATGTAGAGTGCTCCAGGCTAACGATCTACTGCAACCAGAAGGGAATCATTACCTCTAGCTCTGTTAGGACAGTGTTTAGAAGTTGGGAAGTGTGGAGTGAGGAGAAAAGCTCCATTGACTCTAATTACTCTCTCTGCATAGAGGCAGAAGACAGGCATACTGTATAGTGGAGAGAAAAGAGGAAGAAAGTCATGAACCCAGGGAGGAGAAGAAAAGGAGGGCAAGACAGAGAGAAAGAATACAGACTGAAAGATATGGATAATACATTAAGAGTACAAGACACGCATGCGCGCGCGCGCACGCACACACACTGCTTCCCAGTGACAAACACACAGAGAGACAGCTACCCAGCGACACACACAAAGTATCCTTCCAAGCCTGTCGCTCACAGCAGCACGGACCGTACACACAAAGTGTGCGTCACATGCACGAGCGTTCGCACAGGCACGCGCGCCCACTATATTACGGGCCTTAATGGCACCACACCCTGGTACCTCATCAGCCCCCTGTGGGGTCCTGCAGTATAAAGACCCAGCTTATGTTACAATGTATGAGTATACTACATTTTAAACCTATCAGTTTAATAAAATATACTTTATACATTTTCTTACTAAAATGTAGTAAGTCTATTGGTGTGAGGGATAGTGTGAAAACTTGGCCTGTTTCATCCCCACTAACCCTATCCCTTACACTCTTTATTTTAATAAAAGCTTCATAGTCTTATACCTGACTGGAGTACCCCCTGAACCCCCTATACCAGGGCCAGTGTTACTGGGCATCCCCCTGAGAGTAGGGACCCCTGTACTGTTCTGGGGATAGCTTGCCCCCTTATCCTTATGGTTGAACATTTTACATACATTGCATAGCAGTACATGTACAACAGGCAGGTCCAAGAGCTGACACTCTAGGACCCCCAAACACAGCCCAGGGGCAACCAAGTGGGCTTAACCTTTATTAGTGAGCCAGGTTACCCCCTCACCGTCACATACAGTTTACAAAAAAAAAAGGAAAAATAATAAAATCATGGTGACTGCTAATTAAAACAATTCACTTTCTGCAGTGCACAGGGCATTCTCACCCCCCCCCCCCTCCCAAAACAAGGAGATTAGTATTCCTCTGTACTTATCTGGAAGTACTTTATGGCTGTGATATGAAGACATTACTAATATGTGCGCACTGCACATTGTACTTGTTTTTGCGCGTGGATCTGGATAAGATGAGAAGCTTTCCCTGTGAGCAAATAAACGTAACATGCAAACAGGTTTACTATTTATTTTTTATATATATATAGGTTTTTTTTAAATTGGGTTTACAAGTTTTAAGCAACGACATTACAATACAGGAAAAAAACAATACGATACACCGAAAAACACACTTTTACACTAAATCATTTTTATATTTACTATTTTAAACGTTCAAAGTACCTTTGTAACCAGGGGCTAAGGAGTTTATTTATAAAAGTCTCCGGGCTTAAAGCAGCAGTTAAAGCAATATCCTATATGTGTGTTTTTTTTTTTTTTTTTAATAAATCAGTTCTGTACTACTGTATGAGAAAATACTTGTAGCACTTTAAAAAAAAAATGTTTTAAAGACATTTTTAATTTTTCTAATGTAGGAAGCATTCCCCTTCTGATAGGCTCTGGCTCTTGAACCCCGCCCTCTCTCTAGCAATGCACCAATTGAATCTAGTAACTGCCCAGTCAATCATATTCCGGGACTACATTGCCCAGAATGCTGTGCAAGAACTCAATTAAATAACCCGGAGCAAGCGATCGATTACAGGAGAACGTATCGATCTGCAGCTTAGCTAATCACTTGTCAGTGTGCAGATTGTATTGATACACATATTGAATGGGGGAAAAAAAAATATATATATATATATATTTTAAAAACAGCAGCTTGAACTGCAGCTTTAAAAACTGGGACAGAACCAGTGCAAGAGAATTGTACCGGATTTATCAAAGGAAAAACTCACATTGGGATTATTTTCTCTGATAAACACTGTGCTGGTTTTGTGCGCTGCTCCCCCCGCCCACCCATTTCATATCATATTAACGGTGTAGTTAGGGTGACCAGATTTTGAAAATGAAAAACCGGGACATTTTTTTTTTTACATAACAGTTTATTTATTGTAGTACACTTATACTTACGACCATTAGTCTTTGTTACATAGTTGTGTGTGTGTGTGTTGACCTCACTAATCGAACAAAAAAAACCCAGATGTGAATGATTCTGAACCCCTTAACCAGTGTCTGGATGCCCCCTCTTCACAATTTCTAAAGCAGCTGGGATCTTACCTGATCCGCAGTCCCTCAAGGTACTATACTGGAGGGGAGGTGTTCCCTACCTGTCTTTCGAGGTCTCCCGTGTGAAACTTGAGTCAGATCTGGAAGAAAGAAGGGTAGGTTACTTCGGTGTAGGTATACGGCAGTTAAAATAAGACAGGGAGGGTGAGAGACAGAGAGAGGGTGAGAGAGACAGAGAGAGAGGGTGAGAGAGACAGAGAGAGAGGGTGAGAGAGACAGAGAGAGAGGGTGAGAGAGACAGAGAGAGAGGGTGAGAGAGACAGAGAGAGAGGGTGAGAGAGACAGAGAGAGAGGGTGAGAGAGACAGAGAGAGAGGGTGAGAGAGACAGAGAGTGGGTGACAGAGACAGAGAGAGGGTGAGAGAGGCAGAGAGAGGGTGAGAGAGGCAGAGAGAGGGTGAGAGGCAGAGAGAGGGTGAGAGAGACAGAGGGTGAGAGAGACAGAGGGTGAGAGAGACAGAGGGTGAGAGAGACAGAGGGTGAGAGAGAGAGGGTGAGAGAGACAGAGGGTGAGAGAGACAGAGGGTGAGAGAGACAGGGGGTGAGAGAGACAGAGGGTGAGAGAGACAGAGGGTGAGAGAGACAGAGGGTGAGAGAGACAGAGGGTGAGAGAGACAGAGGGTGAGTGAGAGAGAGAGAGAGGGTGACAGAGAGAGAGAGGGTGACAGAGAGAGAGAGAGAAGGTGACAGAGGGTGAGAGAGACAGAGGGTGAGAGAGACAGAGACAGAGGGTGAGAGAGACAGAGGGTGAGAGAGACAGAGACAGAGAGAGAGAGAGGGACAGAAAGGGAGAGGGACAGAGAGGGAGAGGGTGAGGGGGAGAGGGGGAGAGGGGGAGGGAGAGGGGGAGACAGACACGGGTACACACACACACACACTGGTACACACACACACACACACACACTGGTACACACACACACACACACACTGGTACACACACACACACACACACACTGGTACACACACACACACTGGTACACACACACACTGGTACACACACACACACTGGTACACACACACAGGTACACACACACACACTGGTACACACACACACACACTGGTACACACACACACTGGTACACACACACACACTGGTACACACACACTGGTACACACACACACTGGTACACACACACACTGGTACACACACACACACTGGTACACACACACACACACACACACACACTGGTACACACACACACACACTGGTACACACACACACACTGGTACACACACACACTGGTACACACACACTGGTACACACACACACTGGTACACACACACACACACACACACACACAGGTACACACACACACTGGTACACACACACACACACACACACTGGTACACACACACACACACACACTGGTACACACACACACACACACACACACACTGGTACACACACACACACACACACACACACAGGTACACACACACACACACACTGGTACACACACACACACACACACACACACTGGTACATACACACACTGGTACACACACACACTGGTACACACACACACACACTGGTACACACACACACACACACAGACTGGAGTACAGAGGCAGCCACGAGCAGGTGGCTCTCCACCTCCCCTTGCACCCACCCCCGCGCCCATCTCCCGCACCTAGGGGGGGGGGGGGGGGATAGGAGCGCCGGGACACAAAGGTAAACTGCCGCCGCCCCCCCTCCCCCGGAGGGCAGCCACGGGCTCCCGGGGCAGAATGGGGGAACACCGCGCAGCCACCACTGCCAGCCCCCGCGCCCATCTCCCGAACCAAGGGGACAGGGGGGGGGGAGGGGGAAGGGAGCACCAGGACAGGAGACAAAGGATAAAAAACCCACCTCCTATCCCCCCGGGCGGGCAGAGGGGGGGAAACACCGCGCAGAAGAGCCAGGAGCCGTTACACACAGAAAATCGGTACAGCTCCCGAAAAACCGGGACTGTACCGGCAAAAGGGGGACGGGTGGTCACCCTAGGTGTAGTGCTAAGTAGTAAGGCATTATATGGCAGTCTTTAGAAGGTGCCTTGTTGCTTAGCAACGCTAACTACATCTGGTCCCAAATCTGAATCTTTAGGAGGCAAAAACAGAAACAGGCCTGAGAAATAAAGTCTCCGTTATTTAAGCAGTCTCACTGATTTTTAGATTGAGCACTGTCATACACTTCAACAAAGTCGAATTGTTACAATAAAGTATGTATGTTTATCTTTATTTATATAGCGCTTCACCGCAGTAATAGACAGGACATAAGATTATAACACATGTAACCCCTTTCCCCCCCACCCTAAGGGAGATTCGGTTCTGGTTACCGGGTGTAGTGCTGCTCACCTGTTAGGCTTACAGGATTCTGAGTGTCCGCCGGTATTAGTGGCGATAGACAGGACAGGCTCTCGGATCTGTAGCTCTCATCTTTGGTGCAGCGCCTTCATTCCCACAGGGCCTATCAGAGATATCGGTGCAGTCCCTGCAGGAAAACCTCTTTCCCTCCCTCTGAAAGGCTGCAGCCTCAGGCAGGAGTAAAACATAACGGTGGTCTTTATTCTGGTCTCACAGCATTCATCAACATACACAGCAACATCTTCTCTGTGTCCCTGGAGTCAACCCCAGGAGCTTAGGCCCAAGGAGTCTCTCCTTATCTCCCACACTCCCTGGTGGAGTATGGGGTAGTTGCTTCCACTCCCCTGCGGGAGGGAAGGCCTGGAACCAGGTCCCTGGTCCAGCACAGGATGGAACACACTGAGGAGTGAGGAGTGAGAAAGACAGTGAACACTGAATTTGGGCTGCGGCCCCTTTTTGTTACCAGGGGAGTGTCCCCGATCTTAGCCCCGGTGTGTAGGCCTTAGGCTGGGGCCATGGTCCTTCACCCGTGTAGAGGCGTGCGGAGGCTGGTCAGTGAGCGGGCACTTACCTGGCCATGGAGGACGGGGCGTGCCGAGGGGTGTCACGGAGCTGGTTCGCCCTCATTGGTCGAACCGCTCACGTGACCGGCCTGTCGTGCCAAGAAATCAGTTTGAGCTTTCCGCCCGCACGCAGCATGGACGCGAACACTCCCTTAAGGCACGGTCTGCTGTACCATGGCCCAAGCCTTAGGCACACCCCCTCCCTGTCACTCTAGGGAGCTTGTTACTGCAGCAGGGCCTAGATTTAACCCTAACACTGCCTGCGCTGTTACCAGGACGTATGTGTTAGGCAGGGAAATTAGTAGCCCAGGGGGTACCTGGCTACACACATAATGGGAATAAGCGCTTCAGACTTAAAAGTAACATTAGGAAAAGGGAAGGGAGTGCCTTTTTTCCGGCTTCAACCCCTAACGCTTAGGCCGTGTCCATGGTTATCGCGGCGCGATCAAAATGCAGTGCCTCTGTGATGCTGTCCTTAGAGCGCGCGATAGCGCACGCGATGTGAAAGCACCGGCATGCGCGCTCCCCGAGAAGACAAATGAAATGTGTTTCTGCCGCGCAACGGCTGGGTCACATGAGCGGTTCGCCCAATGAGGGCAAACCTGCTCTGTGACGTCACGGCCACGCCCCTCCCCCCCCGTCACGTCTACCCAGGCAACAAAATCCCTGCAGCTAAAAGGCGCGAGCGACGTTGCGCGCTCACCATTGACACAGCCTTACTGAATAGGTTCTTTAGAAGGTGAAATAGCTGAGGCCGTTTCTCTGCCTGTAGTAGTGGTGACAGGGACACACTGGGGACTGTTTATCAAAGTCTCCAAAACGGCACCTGATTTATCTAGTAAAGAAAAAAATCAAAGAAAATTAATTTTGTTTCTTTAAAAAAAAAAAAAATGTACAGCTTTTGATACGGATAATTTGTCAGTTTTGTAATGAAAAGACCCTGATTACCCTTATAACTGTTCTCGATATGGGAAACATCACAGTATCAGACATGCAGGTGGATAGCTGCTGAACGAGCACATTTCACCCTTTTTAGTTCCCAAAAAAGTTTGCTTGGATCCAAAAGTTTTGCAACTAGTTTGCTTCACGCTAAAAAGTCAATGGGTGTTGCATTTGAACTTAAATTCGTTTACTTTGCTTTAGAATTTTGCTGAAACTTTAAAAACAAACAAAAAAAAAAACCAACACATTGACAAAAAAAAATGTAAAAAAAATTCATGGCTGCTCTCTTACCACTTAAGCGAAATAGTGAATATTGAACAATTGAGGCTATTTCACTAGAACGTTTAGCCCTAATTTCTTTTTAGAATAGAGGGCATTGCACTTTTCACATGTATACGTGTATACCTATAAATAAGTAATGACGGTTAGTGCACCTTAATAAATATATCTATTTAGAGGATTATTTATGAAAGTCTGTTACTGGTTAACTCGCCCAATCCAGGGGGAGGGGGGTTTCTTGAGGGCACGAGTTGAGACCCCATGCTTTGGCCGCGCTTATAGTGACGGCGACAGCGACACGACGGCGATGCTGACGTCACGCTGCGGTTGCTGGAAAAATCTAATTGAAATTACTTCCAGCGATCGCGACCACGCCGTCGCGTCGCGCTTACTATAAGCGCACACGACTGCGTCAATGCATTTGTTTTGCCGCGACGTCTCTGTTGCCGTCACTATGAGTGCGGCCTAAGAGTTTAAAACCTGTGATGACACATTTAAACGTTATGTATGTATGGTATTGGCATTTCAAGAGATTCAGATCAAATAAAAGATCTTCCTAATATACAGAGGCGAGAAAGTTTGTGAACCCCTTAGGATTTTCACATATTTCAGATATTTGAAAGCTAAATGTTATTAGATCTTAATCTAAGTTCTAATAATAGATAAAGATAACCTGATCAAACAAATGACACAAAAACATGATACTTTTTCAATATTTATTTATCCATATGTAGCCCCTTTACCCCCACCCTAAATCAGATTAGGTATGCTACTCCATTTGTACTGTGCTGTGGTGCATACTGTACATGCATTGATACATAGAAAGCTTCCCCCCAGAAAAAAAACTTTGCTTTCTCCATTATACACATAGAGCAACTGTGCAGAGTATAACTGAGTATCTCTAATGTGTGTATCCTCACACTGCCAAGTCTCAGGGGGCTGCATTCTTTGCATTGCATGAAGATTATAAGAGATTATTTCTGCACACATATTTACACGATTTGACTTTTGATCGGTCGGGGTTTACATGGAAAGTTTCTGCATCTCCAAGACCCCTCTTCAATATGCTGCTTCCTAGTGCTCAGTAATAGTACAGTACAGCTCCATGCAAATACTGTATATGAGACCGAAATCTGTACACCTTTTTGACCTTCTTAACTTCTTTAATCATGAGACACTTCTGTTGCAGTATGTCCAGATATGATTGGAAGTCTGATGTTTGGCTCATAAGTAGGTGCTAATACTGCATGTGTTGGTTATTATCAAGGTGGGGGTTATACATTAAAGTGTGATGGTGCCGATCGGGCACTACCTGCACGGAAACTCCCCTAGACTTGAATGGTAGTTCCTGCGTGGTGGTGTCCCAATCACACTATTGCATTTGAATGAATAAGTCCCTATGTGAATGAGTTTCATTATCCCCCATAACCATACCTCTATTTCCCACTATGCAGATTATGTGATGTTTATCTAGCATCATGCAGCAAATAAAAATATCAATTGCGAGCACATTCACATCTCAGACAGGTCTGCAACCCTGCTTTCCCCCTTTATCTCCTAGGATACAATGCTTCCATTGCAGCCAGGGATTCTGGGAAATGACATGCAAATGAGCACAGTGTGTAACCCTTTTGCTTCAAAACCCTTTTAACATGAAGCCCTATAAACTTATGTCTGCCACATTACACAGCTTTTAAGCACAGCCTGGGTTAAAGAAGTGCAGAGCCAGTTAGCCTACTCACAGACAGCTGGTTCAACCGTTTGGGTCTCATCAGTGTGAGGCTGGTTATCCTGGCTTTGCAATACAGCAGGACCCCACTCATACGGCGGGTTCCGTTCCAGGCCGCCGCCAGAAAGCGAAAATCGCAGAAAAGCGGAACATAGCATTTGCTATGTCCACCGGCGATTTTCCGTGTCTCCTACACCTTCTGCGCATGCGCAGACTCGGCCGTCCCCCTTCTACGCATGAGTGAACTTGGCCGTCCCCCTTCAGCGCATGCGTGAACTAGGCCGTCCCCCTTCTGTGCATGCATGAACTCAGCGTCTTTCCTCTTCTGCGCATGCACGGACACGGCAGCCCCCTTCTCGGTACCTCTGTATTGGCGGACCGCCGAGAAGCGGGGCCTTACTGTATTAAGCTGGGATAGGTTACAGCCACACATTGAATAAGTTAGGGTGGGTAAAAAGGTGACAAAAACCCTCCACTGTGCAGCATAGAGCAAATACAAATATCACTTACATATCTAGCAGCATACAAATTCTCATTGCTCAAGAGTTAGTGCATCTTTATATATGACCGTTTGGAGCATTTTTATGGTAAGCAAAGGATCATCTGTGTCTGATTAGAAAGAACGGGTGCAAAGCCTGGAAAGTTAGAACTACAGAGCCATGTCACTGATAATATACAATGCCAGGGATATCTGCATATACAGACACATGTACCGGTTACAGAGAGTGTAAAGTTTTATAAACAACCTGACAAGCACTTTTTTGAGGCCAAGACTTATGCACCTCTCACTGCTAATGAGAGATGTGCTTTTTTTAATGAATAAAACATGCAGTCTATGGACATGTGCCTCCAATGTAGAACAAACCGCTTTATACGTGTGCTTGTGTCCCAGATATACAAGATAGATAGATAACGCTGCTTGGGACACATTCTTCTTTCACTGACTCACCTACACAGCTAATATTGTAGCTGTACTCCCCTTGTAACGTATGACGGTGGGGCAGCACTCCAGAAGAGTAACATACAATCAAAGGAAGGGAAGAAAGAAACACTAAGACTTTCTATAAGACGCTGAACTCCGTACATGTCCTCAAAGCATTACGTGTCACATTGTTTAAGTGCCGGTACGGGTTACCACACCCGTTCCAGGGTTAACGCCCATTGACTTGAATTCAACCATATAGTCACATACCGCCTGTGACACCCACCGATAAACAATTTACAATTGCCTCTCCAAGAGGGCCATGAAACTGGTGTCGGATACAGGCATTTACCCTTATCATTTGGCTTTTATAGGCAGTCAACATTTCGATCCATACTAGGCCATGAACAAGGATCCCTCTGGGGACTATGGCATTTGATTATCAATGAAGCCAAATGATATTGATCAATAGAGAGAAACGCTTGAGTGGTATACGCGCTCTTGCACCAGATCCATATAGTATATAAATTCAGAATTAATGCATAATCAAAAGGCACTGCTGATCAATAGAGAGACTTAATTGCAAGTGAGAAGTAGAGCACAGCCAAAAAGGAGCAAGGAGAGGATCCAAATAAATGCCCCAAAAAAGTTTAATGGAGTAACCAAAGCATAGAGGATAACCTCCTACGCGTTTCGCACTGGAAGTTCTTTATCAAGGAGTCCTCACTTGCAATTGGATCTTTCATCAGCAGCAGCACGTCTATCCAGACTGAGAGGAGGTGATTGGGAATACTACATTTTCCAAGTTAAGCGGACATTCCCAATGAAACTGAGGGGTGGGGTTCACTTCACTCTCCCCTGGTTTTCAGGGATTACCTGTCCATTGGATTTGCTTTATGGATACATTGATTCACAATATTGAATATTGATTCACCTATGCCTGTATACTCTGGATCTAAATTATTATCATTGGCCGGGTACTTGAGCACTCTTTTGCACACTTTATATCTCTATTCAATAGAGTGACCTGTCTGTAATTAGATCACATTGTTACTTTGTTCTTCTCGTGTATAGAAGGGAGCACCAAATGTGAAATAATCAAAAAAAATTACAGTGTAGTTAGCATGCTTACAGAAAAATAGGCAAAACATGAAATGGAAGGATAGTAACAGGGTAAAGAGGCAGATTTTAGAGACTTTCCCAGAAAATAGCCCAAATAATTTGATGTGGTGTGTAACGTTGATGAAGAATAAGCAGCTGAATGAAGTATCTTTTTGTAAGTTACATTTAATTCAGTGACCTCCATCTCAATGTCACTGCCATAACTCCCATTGCTTTTCATTTACTGCTGGAAGTTTGGGGGGGGGGGGTCTGAACTTTGGGACCACACTTGGTGCTAGGGCTATTGTGGGAAGTTAGTCATGTCTAGGCAGCCCAGCTAAGGGTTCAGCAGCGGCCTCAGGACTGGCTCACGCGTGGCATACCTGGAAAACCTGTTCTTTGCTTCTTACTGGTGGCGTGATCTCTGGTGCAAAATGGCACCTATGGAAAGTCTTCGCAAGCCACTTGGAAAAAAAAAAAAAAAGATTGCAATAGAGAGAAGCTCTGCACTTCTATGTTGAAACGTAGGGGGGCTGCAGCACCCTCACACTCCTACTTTCAGCTCCCCTGCCACTTTGTCCTGTAGCTCTTTACATAGTGTTTATAGGCGTGAGTTCTTGTCCTAGGGCTGGAGATCTGTCATCGTTAGCTCACATCTTCCCCTCTGTACTACTTTCCTCAACTTGTTTATCAGTGACCCGTAAAGTTAAGCAATATGAAAAGCTTCATTTAGATTGTGGAGGGCACTTTGAGAGGCGTTATCTTTTCCTTAAGGTTACACTTTTTCTTTTCTAAGTGTCATAACTCCTCTAGTGTTGTCCTCATGATCCTCATCATTAACTGCATCACAACTTTCACTTTCAGAGCAAAGTTTTCTGCCTGCCGAGATAAAGCCCAGAGGTGTGGACTTTAAGGTGAAGGTAAGGGTCACCCCAGTTCTCTTTTACGTATGTGTCATATATGAAGCCCAGCACAAAAACAGGGAATTAAGAATTTCTTTGATTATTTGGCTCTGCGTGCCCAACCCAGTTTGGCCAAAGCTGTTTTACGGGACTGCGGAGTAGAAGGCTCCATCCTGGATTTCCATGTATGCTCCATTGAGTATCGGAATTAAGGATTCAGCCATCTTCAAAACACCCACTCACCTAAACTTTACTGTAAAAAGCCATGTGTGTGACAACGTTTCCGAAAAACACAGATTTCAAGAACGGAGGATGGAAAAGGCGTATGAAAGTTATGTATTACAATGTTCCATTTGTTTCATTATCTTGAGAAACGTGTGGGAGACCCCTCCAGTAAATTGAGTTATAAAGCACCTTAGAAATTTCAAAAGGTTTTTAAGCTTTTCTGGTAAAAAAAATTAAAAAATGCATCAACAAAACAGATTTGCTGTTTAATTTTCCACATTAGATCGAATAATTAAGGTTCCGCTGTTCCATCATAACTTAGTAAGGGCTTAAAACAATATGTTATCTGCATTCTGAAAACCAGCAGAACTATTCAACGATTCTTCCATTTATAAAACCAACTCGTATCTTTTGCTCTGACACGTTCTATTTCCAAGGTCAGTGGGCACTCATAAGCATGACGTGTGTATATAATGGTGCACCATAATCTATCGCAGAAACAGAAAGTGTGTGTAATATGTTCAAGACCACATCCGCAGGCAATAATTATGGCTCTATCTCTACCTATGAATTAAAAATCCCTGTTATTGATCATGAAGTCCTCTTTCAGCCTGTCACCAGTTGTGGCTTTTGTCTGGTTTTTTTTAGATGGGAGAAGGTGAAACCTCTGGCCCTGCAGAACGGCGCAGTCAGGTAACAGTTGTCCCCAAAACAGGAATGTAGATCTCCCACCGCTTCAATCTACGGGTGGCAGCATTGCAGTTCAAGTCTGCATCTTCATCACTGTTAAACTCTGTCCTACCTCTGCACCTCTAAGTCTGTGCCAATTTTTGGAACCCCAACCCTATACCTCTTCACCCCCTCACTGCCCCATACTCCCACAATTCTGCTTCTGTACATTTTTACCCTCACCTCTGTTCCTCTCTGTTAGTGCTCAATGTTACAACTCTGTATCCCCAATGTTGCACCTCCACCATGCAACAGTATTCCTTGACTTTGGTAGTCTCTTCTATGCTTCCTTCATCAGGGTGGCCAGGTATGGGACTCGGTAAAGAAGACCGCCTTTGTACTGGGCACTGGTATCCTCACCTTCGCTGCCTTCAGGAACTCCGTTACATGGTGAGTGTACACCCTGCATTATGGTACCATTTAAAATAATATTGGAGGAGGAACACACACTTTCAGTTCTCTAAAGTCCCCAGTGTCAGGAAAACTCAAACGCTTTTCAAGACCCAAATGTAATGACCGTTTCAGCTTCTGTATTTTATCCTCTTCTAACCACCAAAAGAGAAGCTGCAAACTGTAGGAAAAGATGGTTTGTACTGTAGGGAGACCCGTCCCGAGGCGGTAAGGAGGTAAGGCACCGCCTAGAGGCAGCAGGTCTCAGGTGGTGGAAAGAGGGAGAGAGTGACAGCACTGCTGTTTCCCTTTACAAAAGATAAAATAATATTCCAGGCAGTTCTCGCTTATCCGCCGGAATGCGTCCCACAAACCGCCGTCGGTTAGCGGACCGTCGGATTGCGGGTCCCATGTTACATCGGTGGCGGTGACCGTCGGGTAAGCGGGTCGGACAATGCGTCCGGCATGGGATAAGGGAAAGGCCTGAATTGATGGCTAAAAGTCAGCACGGGAACAGAAACAATGGCTCCCAATTTGCTCTAGGTAGTGATCTTCAAAAGGAAGCCATATTGAGAGCATATAGCATAGAAGCCAATGAGAGAAGTCTACTTGTAGTGGAGGCTCTGGTCTTTGATGTCGAAGGACATCATTTGAAACCAAGACCCAGCTGTTTCTGACCTTCTGTGACTATTTCACCAAAACCAGATTTGAAGTTTGTACACTGCATAAAACACAGTGTACATGGCCAACATGACACTCATTTATTTTGCATCCTTTTCCTGGCCTGGCAAGGTTGTTTTCTTAGGTATCATGTAATCTATATTTTCTTTAGAAGTTGGAATTTTTGTAGGTGCTCGGTATCGTTCTGCAGTTCATTATGTTAATCTTCAATTAGGACGTGATGTATTATTCCCCACCAAGAGTAACAATGCTGCCAAGACATGTCCTAACAATAACATGGGACAACCTGGCAGATCAGTCAAGCAAGTTAAAGTAAATGTAATTATAATATAAACAAAGTTACAACTTATTCTCAAAGTATAATCTGATTGTAAGTAATCAAATCTCTGATAAATGGTTTCACATGACGGCCATTTTTGTCTGCAACCTTCAGGCCGCGTTGCCGCTGCCTGCGCTGCACGCGCTTCTGCGAGGCAGGCGGCGCGTGCAGCCGAGTCCCCCGGTCTGCAGTGAGCTGCAGGGGGAAAGACAGGAGGGGGCGTGACGGGGGAGTGGCCGTGACGTCACCCGGCAGGTTCACCCTCATTGGCTGAACCGCCGGGGGGGGCGTGGCCTAGCGCTCCATCGCGACTCCTGCTCTCAATTTTCTTGAGAGCAGGAGTTTGCAGCGTCCGCCACAGTAGCCAGCGGGGACCTGGCCTCAGAATGTGCAGTCATACTACTTACTCCCTGTTGCTTGATAATGTGGCATTTCAAAGTTACATTTCAGATCATTAACGGTTTCTCTGCCCCACTTTTCGGTCAGCCTATTTCAGGCACTGATGCTTATGGGATGAGGTGTGTTTATTTACTCAGTTGTAGGAAGTAAAATGTTTTCCTGACCAGGTCTGTGAACGCAGTACAGTATACGCATATGTGGCTTCTCTGAAGTCTTATGTGAATAATGGCCTAGTGATTCCTGTTTATAGGTTATTACAGGCTTTCTTTCCAATGAAAAAAAAGGCACAAAATGTACTCTGAGTCTGGACTGCAGGACTAGGAAAAGCAGAATAATATTCGGAATACTTTTAAAATAAAACCTAAAGACCGACTAGTATGTGTTAAGATGCATTTTGTTTCTCGTACCATTTATATAATCGTGGTTTTTAGTTTTCATTTTCTGGGCACCCTTATTTTTCAGTGTTCCCTAATTCCCTTTCCACCTCCCTAAGAACCCCCTTTTTTCTGCAACTCCTCCCCAACTGCATAAATCATAATTTAAAAAATATGACAAGTGAAAATAATACCTACACATTTTAATATTAAAAAAAATATATATTTTATTGGTACTATTCAAATGCAATAGCTCAGTGAGTCTAAGCAAGGACTCTGATAACGAGTGTGGAGCAGGGGAACCTGGTTCAATTCCCGGTGTCAGCTCCTTGTGACCTTGGGCAAATTACTTTATCTTCCTGTGCCTCAGGCACCAAAAACATAGAGTGTAAGCTCACCTGGGCAGGGACTGTGTCTGTAAAAATTCCTAAATGCTGCGTCCCGCACACCATACTGTAATTATGAAGCGCTTTGAGTTCCACTGGGGAAAAAAGCAGTATATGAAAAAGTTATTTTATTATTAATTAATGGGCTGTAAAATATGTCTTAGGGCTTAATGCCACTTAATATAAATTCAATATATAAATTCAAATGAATGCGCTGTATGGCGCCTCATAGCTTAACACAACTTAGTAAGTAAGGCCATATGTTGTGTACGGAAGCACCATGCAAAGGGAGATAAAGTTATTGATCATAGATCAGCGAGTTACTGTAAGTGGCTATGATTGAGATCAAGCTCAGAAGATTGTCATAATAGATCATAGCAAATATTAGTGCGGACTTTACAGCAGCGTGCGAAGATTGAGGCATCTTGCAAAAAAGCTGTAAACTTTAATGTGTATTAAAAAAAAAGAAAACACATTAAAATGAAGACATTAGAGAGTCACCATACACATTATAATGTTACTTGCCATGTATGATAATTCAGCCCAATGTAAGAAATGCAAGTTTCTTAAATATGATGAAGACGCTAATGGAAACTGAATAGCCTGATATATATATATATATATATATATATATATATAGCAAATGGAAATATTCCTGTATGCTCATTTGCATGTCTTAGACAGGTCTGCAACCATATATATATATATATATATGGAACCATGTTAAAAATGATTTTGAAGCAAAAAGTGGCACTGTGTGCTCATTTGCATGTCATTTCCCAGAATCCCTTGCTGCAGTGGAAGTGCTGTGTGATGGGTGAGAATGGGGAAAGGCGGGGTTGCAGACCTGTCTAAGACATGCAAATGAGCATACAGGAATATTTCCATTTGCTATACCTCCACCATATAAAAATATCCCTTGTGAGCACATTCACATGTCTTAGACTGGTCTGCACCCCTGCCTTTCACCATTATCACCTAGCACAGGGGAGCGCAAACTTTTCCTTGTGCGCACCCCTGCTTGCTCACCTCGGCGCCTCGTGCCCCCCCCCCCACCCTAAATGATGCGCGGGGTCATGCAACGTCACCCCGCAGTGTCATTTGAAGCCGGGTTACCATGACGACGCGTTGCTGGAAGGTAAGTGTGTTTATAGAGGCCTCGCGTGGGCCCCGACATTTAATTTAAATGCCTGGTGGGAGAGCGCGGGACCTCTATAACTGCCAATCCCCCCACCCCCCCGAAAATAGAGTACCTCCCATTTTCCAGTTTGCGCACCCCTGACCTAGCATACAGTGCTTCTCTGCAGCAAGGGATTCTGGGAAATGACATGCAAATGAGCACACAGTGTCACCTTTTGCCTGACATCCATTTTTACATTGAAACTTATGCTATACGGTGGAGGTTTTTTGTCGCCTTTTTCACCCACCATATCTTATATAAAGTATGGTAAACCTACCCAGCCTTGAAAATTGCAGAGCCAGTACAACCAGCCTTACACTCATGAGACCCAAAAGGTCAAAACAGCCGTCTGTGAGTGGTTTCACTGGCTTTGCATCTAATCCCATGCTGTGCTTAAAAGCTGTGTGTACAGCAAGCATGCGCTTCTAAGGGTTCCATGTAAAAATGGATTTCAGGCAGAAGGTGACACGTTGTGCTCATTTGCATGTCATTTCCCAGAATCCCTTGCCGCAGTGGAAGCACGGTATGCTAGGTGATAATGGTGAAAGGCAGGGTTGCAGACCTGTCTAAGACCTGTGAATGTGCTCACAAGTGATCTTTTAATGATAGAGAGAGATGGTATAATGCAAATAGACAGCATTAAAACTCATTATGTAACAATGTACATCAGGGGTCTCAAACTCAGTCCTTAAGGCCAGCTTTTGTGGATATACCTGCTTCAGCACAGGTGGCTCAGTCAAAGACCGAGCCACTGATTGAGCCACCTCTGAAGCAGGGATATCCATAAAAGCTTGTCTGTTGGAGGCCCTTGAGGACAGAGTCTGAGACCCCCTGTTGTACACCATCTCCAGATCAACCGAAGATGACAATCTAAGTTACCGGTTTTAGGCCGCGCTTGTAGTTCCGGTGACGCACTGGCGTGGTGTCATCCGTTGCCGTTATAGCAGCGATTTCTGCCTATAGTGTAGGAGAGAAGAGACGGTGACCGGGGGGCATGGCGGGGGTGTGGCAGCGAGCGGTTCGCCCTCATTGGCCTACCGCTCCCGTGCCGCTGTCACGCTGCGGTTGCTGAAATAAAATCAATTTACGTTGACTTCAGCGATTTATCGCGCCGTCCCGGTCGCGGCTACTATAGGCGCACGCGACAGATTAAATAAACTTGTTTGGACGCGCCGTCGCCGGGACTATAAGTGCGGCCTTATACTCCGTATATAAAGGGAAGCGGGTTTGAGATGTCGGAAGGGAATGTTGAAGAGTTTTGGGCACCCCCGCCCTTAAAGTCTTTTGGGATCACCGTCCCAAAAGAGTCCCTGGCTTAAAAGTGTTACCTCCTCTATCAGCCCCCGCTAGCACCTTGTACTCAAAGGTGACCTCTGTTACTTTTCTCACAGCAGCCTTCTCTTTTGACTCAGGCACCTGCAGCGGTTCTGGGGGGCCTCCGGTGACTTCTGGCAGGCACATTGGGGGAAGGTGTACGATTTGTTTGGTGGCAACGAGTTGGTCTTGTTCAGTTTAGGTGAGTAACCCTGACAAGGAATATTATTTCCAAGAGTTCTGCGTAACCGTTAGGTACATGAAAGGGGATCTGTACTGGCAGCATGTGAAGACTTAGGGGCTTAATCTAGTGGACGAATTCGGCCGAAATTTCCCCATGGACTTCAATAGGGAATTTTGGCTGGAAGCGGCCAATGTGGAATGTCCCTTATTCTGTAGCACAGGTTCAGCAATATCACAGGTTGCAGAATAAGGAGCCTTGTCTCACAGCAACATAACTTGTACAAAATTATATATCTCAATATTTAATGTGCGGTTCCTAGTTTAAGATGCGACAGCTTTTCAATTTTGGACTCAAGTTTAGTTTTATAACACAGCACAATAAAGTCTACAAATTATTCCGTACATACTGTACTTTGTTTGCTTGGGGCACACTTACATGAGATGAGTTATATACTATTTCTTAGAAAAATTCACGTCAGCCATATTTTAATGTCCCTGCAAAAATAAAACAAACTGGATTCTGGATACCAAATTTCCCATCTGTCCTACAGGCACAATGATGATACCCAGCCTCTCTTTCTGGGTCTACAACGCTGTCCTGATGCTTATCGATCTGACTGGGAAGCCAAACTTTATCACCCGATACCGCATCCAGCTCGGAAAGAACAATCCAGTGAGTATGTAGCTGTGAGCTGCTCCTGCAATATGCTCTGTGCTGCGCGCCTAAAAGTATTTGCCAATAGTTTATGCTGACCACAACCCTTCCCCATTCATTTCATGACCCCTATCCGGTGTCTTCCGAGCGTTTCTCTTTCCCATTGCCCAGCACGTCTACCCCTGCCCACCAAACCTTGTATGACCTCATGTTCTCTCTCCGTGCTCATCTTATCCGTGTTACAATCCCCCCCGCTCCCAGGTGGACAATGTCAAGCTCAGACAGGCCGCGCTCACTGTGCTCTTCAACCAGCTCTTCATCTCCTTGCCCATGGTTCTTCTCATGTACCCGGTCATGCAGTGGCGTGGGAATCCCTGCGGCACAGAGCTTCCAACATTCCACTGGGTCCTCCTGGAGCTTTCCGTCTTCGTACTGATTGAGGAAATTCTCTTCTATTATTCACACCGGTGAGCTACAGCGCCGATTTTAGCAATAGAAAATACCACAGACGTTTGTGTTTCAAAGAAAAACCAAATAAGTTTTGGTGCTTATCCCATAAAGCAATAACAGACCATACGATACCGGTTGCAACACGACATCAAGGGACAGCACGCAGGTAAGTAGATCAAAAATGTTCTATATTTGATAGAAGACGTGTCTTCTTGCAACCGGTATCGTATGGTCTATATATATATATATATATATATATATATATATATATATATATATATATATATATATATATATATATATATATATATATATATATATATTACAACAAGACAAACTGCCTGCAACAGACTAAGCAAATAATGAGTACTTAAATTAGTAATATAATAACCACTAACGGTGCTAGGGACTAGAAGTAATATAACAATGAAAAGAAAAGCGTCCCATATATATTACCATATGAAATTCTCACCAATGTGAAGTCCAAGGAAAATGGCCACGTGGCAATGCAAATGAATACTGAGTATGACTTAACATTTCCAATGGTTACAAAAAAAAACCTCATCCTAGAGAATAGAAAAAAGCTTTGGAGTACAGAGGGGTGTTTATACTCATCAGTAACGTTTTTGGCGCTAACAATGTTCAGGCCACAATAACAAAATGATTATTAATATCAACGCAGACACATTATTTGTTCAGCAGATCTTATAGATTATAAATCTGTGTTGAAACAAATAGCAACCCCGCAATCAAAAAAGTATATTTTACTCATAAATATGAGAATAAAAGTGAAATACTTTACAATGTAAGCATACAGATAACAGAGCAATCAAACATAGTGTGAACAGGAAGGACAAACGAATAGGGAAAAATAAGGGGAGGGGGGAAGGAAAACTAACGTAATAATATTCACAAAAAAGTATCAAGCCCCCCCTTGACACTTGTGAATATTATTGTTATTATTTTTTTATTTTTCCTTCCTGTTCACTATGTTTGATTGCTGTTAACTGTATGCTTACATTGTACAGTTTTCCACTCATGAGTAATATATACTATTTTTAAGTATTTCTGACTAAGTATTTTTGATTGCAGGGTGGCTTTTATATTACTCTTTTGGAGTTGGTGGGGACTCCTTGTCTCCCTGCACCTTATCTATATTAGCCCTATTGGGCGTTATTATCCATTTAGGTGGTGCTGTTTGTCTTATTCGTTATACATAAAGCTATGGTTTAATGTTGGTTTCCCACAAATTAGACATTTAAGTCCAAATACCATGAAAAAATGTTTAATAGTCAAGTGAATATGATCTTGTATAAATCCTTAATTTAATGTCGCACTAATATATATATATATATATATATATATATAAAAAAGTATATTAACATTATATATTATATTAACATTATATATATATATCGTGCTACATCTAGGAATTTGTAAAGAACATTTTTAGCAGTATAGAAACACTGGATCAATGACTCAACACATCTAATGTAAAAATATACCTTCCTGAATTAAGTATGGCATTTAAAAAAAATCATAATGCTTGCAATTTTATTAATGCATACATTTTTATGTACTAGGATTAACTATCTAACGTCTCTCAACTTTGTTCACCTATCTCCAACGTTATAGAACTTTGTAGGATCTTCCCATATGACCTGCCCCAGTGGCTGCCATATTAAATACCCATGGGTGGAAAACACCAAACGCCGGACAAATTGTGGGATTTTGTGAGAGCAAACCCCACTCTAGATTGAAATAAGTCGTAGGGTGACCAGATGCCCCGATTTAGCCAGGAGAGTCCCAGGATTTAGGCCTCTTTTGACACTCACAAATATCCTTTAGAGCAGTGTTTTTTCTAAAGGGTAACCCTTAGGTTCTGCAGGCATCCCTGCAATTTTCAGGTCTTTTTAAAATTGTACCAAATACAGAAGAATTTACAATGCATCTGATCTCAGCACCGCTATTAGAGAGGGTTGGGGTTCCTTGCAATGTATCTGATCTAAGACATGCTAATAAAAAGGATTGGGGTTCCTTACAATGCATCTGATCTCAGTGGTGCTGTTAGAGGGTTGGGTTCCGCAGAATTTCACAATATAATTATAGGCGTTCTTAACCAAATAAAAAGGTTTTAAAGCAGGTTATAATCTTCACAAGAGCCACAATGAAGCAGACATCTTTGATTTCTCATATCTTTATGGCACTGGAAATGCATTGGAATTCCTTGCCAATTTTACATTCTAGTAAGAATGTAAAAGTGTGTCAAGGGAGCATCAGGAGATTTCAAAAACTGGGCTATAGTATGTCTGACAGCCACTAGGATATGTTTGGTCAAGGTACTTTCTTGTATTAAAAGATGAAGAATGGGTTTGTTCAAAATCAAGACTTCCGGGGAGGTCCTGACCATTTTGTTTATTAAATCGAAGACCTTGTTTTTATCCTGAAGCAAAGACACCATATTATGTTAGCAAGGGACCTATAGCGCCTCATTGATACAAGTAGAAAACCGGAGACATTTTCGGTAGATGTTAGGGGGTCTAACACCATCGCGAACGGCTTTCTGTAGACATCTTATTTTAAAGGATGGAAGTTTTAGTTGTTCTGAAACAGAACTCTAGAAGCAGGGATATCCTGAAAGCCTGACCTGTTGGTGGCCCTTGAGGATTGGAGTTGCCCATCCCTGCTCCAGATCAATTGTGCAGTCAAATCACCCTCTCCCACGGTTTCATAAACCATAAACAGGTTTACGCATTCGGAAATAAAAGCTGGCCAACAAGTGAAGTATGACAGAAACGCTTTTGAAAATTGTATAGTGTTGGTTGTGGCGAGAGGCTAGTTAAGTGGTGATGGAGAGGCCGGTAACAAAAATAAACAGTAGGGTCCAGATCCACAAAGCTCTGTTATTCATTTAATGAGACGTAAACGCAAATTTAAGTAAACGCATTAAGTGCAAACAATAGCCATCTTCAAAGCTGACTAATGACATAACAGGCCCATGTGTTGCTATAAAGGACATTAGTGTTAATGGTATGCAAGAGAGGTGTTCCCTGTCACAACGCCTACCAACAGTGCTCTGAGATTGAACAATGTATTATTTGGGTCATACGTAAAAATGTCTAGTTCAATAATAAAAAATAAAAAAAACGCACACCTAGAGATACCAGAGATACATACTAAAATAAGTAATTAAACTATACTTTGCATATCCTATTAGCATATATCCCAGGTATCTCGGGCATGGCCATTTTTTGTGCACAGGCCACAAGCATGTAATTAGCTTTGTGGATTGCCGTTAACTTTGGGGATAACATAATGTGCGTTACGGATTTTTGTAACATCCTGTATGACCCCCGACATAACAGAGCTTTGTGGATCTGGGCCTAGGAAGGATACCAAATTCATACAGCGAGAAAGGTTTCATTTGTTTACGATTATCCAAATCTTTAATATGATTAATCCCAGACCTCAAGCACATCATAAAGGCCTCTTTAATAAGCATCTTACCTGCAGTGAGGTTTCTGCAGACCAAGGCATCGCTAGCCCCAGTGGCAGTAAGAGAGTGGAGATAAATTGGCGTTAGTTTTCCAGTGAATCTTTACGAGGATAACTCTGTGCACGGATTTCATTGTTAGGAACGATTTATAGCCTGTGTCCCTCCAACTCTCTCTCTTGTTTCTGGTGCAGGTTGTTCCATCACCCCAGTATATACAAACACATCCACAAGAAGCACCACGAGTGGACCGCCCCAGTGGGAGTGGTGTCACTATATGCGCATCCTTTGGAGCACATTGTAAGTAGGGGGGCAGAGGACAACGGTTACGCATATGGTCTGCTTTTTGGGGGGAGGCACGTTGCCATCATTGTATAAACTTTGTGGGTCTCTTAAAAAAGGTGCAGAAACTCAGTGTGACGAAAAAATGTGGAATTGACTGTGTATACACATATTAATATTAATATATATATATATATATATTTTAGTGTGTATGTATATATAAATATAGTATGTGTGTGTGTGCTCACACGCACACATTTTGTTTCCCCCGTTATAATTAGAAGTAGGCATTTAAATACACAGGACTCATTCCTGAAATATGCACGAGGATGTAGCTAAACTCAAAATACATAGCTATGGTAGTGTTCAGCTCAAGAACTGTCCCTAGACCAGGGGTGGGCAACTCTAGTCCTCAAGGGCCACCACCAGGTCAGGTTTTCAGGATATCCCTGCTTCAGCACAGTGGTTGTGCTGAAGCAGGGATATCCTGAAAACCTGATCTGGTGGTGGCCCTTGAGGACTGGACTCTCCACCCCTGCCGTAGACTGTTCATCAGGATCCCTAATGAAGAAAAGCAAGGCTGAGGTTGCGCAAGGCATTGAACCATAATAGGAAATTAATTCACTTTGTATTGTATCTGCAAACCATAACACACTTTAAACATTGTTATTGCATCAGTTAAACACTTGAAGTCTGGTAGTTTTACACATTGGTACATCGAGTTTGGTAGATTGGAGCCCAACTTTTACTATGTACAGACTGCAATTAAAATGCCGGTGCTACACTCCAAGCATACAGATTTCTATACAAAGACCTCAAATTCCTGAGTACTGGTACAATCTTTATATTATATTTGGCACAAGATTACTACTCTTATTTGAGATATAAGCTACTAATATATGATGGAAGTGCCTTCAGTCATTAAATACGAGCCTAGTGTACCTATTTTCCTTCCTTTCTTTCTTGTTAACTTAACTTGAAATGTAAGAAACAACATTTGATAGAATCTGAAGCACTAATCTGATCTACTCTACAGTCTGGACCCTAATGGTCACCTCTATCCGATACCTTTGTTATCTTTGTCTCTGCAGTTTTCCAACATGCTGCCCCCCATGGTGGGTCCCATGCTGATGGGATCCCACATGGCAACCATCATGCTGTGGTTCTGCCTGGCTCTGTTCAGCACCACTATCTCACACTGCGGATACCACCTGCCATTCCTCCCATCCCCAGAGTTTCACGATTTTCACCACCTCAAGTAAGCCGCATTGGGAGTGACCACTGACTAATCCCACAGGGGAGGGCAGAAACACATTGCACGGCTGGACACAAGGGGTTGAAATTAACGCAATAACAATTATGAATTTGGTTAATGTGAAGGCTACCAAAAAATAAGCAGCCACTGCTAGAGGGGGTGGAAGACCCGATTATGAATGCCCAGGACAGCAGAGAGCAGGAACAGCCAGGGGCACAATGTTTTGCAGCAACTTTTGTATCCCCGTAAATCAGAAGTCCATTATGTGTATATTCCAGTTGACATAGAGCAGCGTTTCCCAAACGGTGGGTCGCGACCCGGCACCGGGCCACGGCACCAAAATTGCCGGGTCGCAGCGAGGCTGGCCGCGCGGTGTCTCCCGTCCCCCCTGCTCAATTTTAAAAAAATGCCGGCGATTTCCCCCTGCGGTCCCGCGCGCTTGCGCAGGGCCCGCTCCCTTCCTCCCCCCCGCTCCCAACGTGGGACGGAGGAGGAAGTACCAGCTCCTCTGCGTCCCGCACGTTACGTGGGACGGAGGGGGAAGTTCAAGCTCCTACTGCGGCCCGCTTCCCCCCGCAGCCAGCTTCCCGAGCTCACCTCCCGTGGCACCCCCTCCCGAGCCCACCTCCCGTCCCCCCAAGCCCACCTCCCGTCCCGGGCAGCAGGGGATATCGGGGGCAGCAGGGGAAAGCGTCCGGCGGCAAGGTAAGTCACCCCACCCAGTCACTGCCTCCCACCCAAGTGCCCCTGGTCCCCCTCCCACCCACCCAAGTGCCCCTGGTCCCCCTCCCACCCACCCAAGTGCCCCTGGTCCCCCTAGTGCCCCATGTCCCCCTCCCACCCAAGTGCCCCTGGTCCCCCTCCCACCCAAGTGCCCCTGGTCCCCCTCCCACCCAAGTGCCCCTGGTCCCCCTCCCACCCTCCCACCCAAGTGCCCCTGGTCCCCCTCCCACCCAAGTGCCCCTGGTCCCCATCCCACTCTCCCACCCAAGTGTCCCTGGTCCCCCTCCCACCCAAGTGCCCCTGGTCACCCTCCCACCCAAGTGCCCCTGGCCCCCTCCCTCCCACCCAAGTGCCCCTGGCCCCCTCCCTCCCTCCCACCCAAGTGCCCCTGGCCCCCTCTCCAGTCACTCACATCCGTCGTTGCCTGTAATTCACTGTTTGTGTCTGTGTGGGTATAGGGGAGAGCGAGTGTGTGTGGGTATAGGGGAGAGCGAGTGTGTGTGTGTGTGTATCTGTGTGGCTGCGTGTGTGTCAGTGGCTGCGTGTGTGTGTGTCAGTGGCTGCGTGTGTGTGTGTCAGTGGCTGCGTGTGTGTGTGTCAGTGGCTGCGTGTTTGTGTCAGTGGCTGCGTGTGTGTGTCAGTGGCTGCGTGTGTGTGTATCAGAGGCTGTGTGTATGTATCAGTGTGTGTGTCAGTGGCTGTGTGTGTATCAGTGGCTGTGTGTGTGTGTATCAGTGGCTGTGTGTGTGTCTGTGCAGGCCCTATAGGCCAGTATAGGCGATAAAATTTTTAGTGGGTCACGAAGGAGATGTTCAAAAAATAACCGGGTCACGGAAAAAAAAGTTTGGGAAACCCTGACATAGAGGGTCACCCACCGACCAGGTCTTCTCGACAATACATAACAAAGCAAGTTGTCCAAATGCCAATTAGCCTTGGCCAATTGGGTTAAGTATAGGTTATAGTCATAGATAACCTGACCTGTATATACCCTGATGACCAACCTTAACCACCATTCTTTTACAAGTCATGTAGATATGCCTGTGTGCATGTGCGTGATGCATGTATAATGAATTATATGAGGTTGTGCGTTTCTATGCCATGTATGTCCCTCTATGAAATTTGTTGAGGCTTTATTAAGAAGGGTGACTGCTAGTCTAAAAAAAAAAGATGTCCGACTTGCAGGTCTCAAATCAACGTTGATAAACAATACTTAACTGCGGTTTGACATACACTGTATATACTTACCACAACAGTAAAAAATAATCCTCCCCCTTTTAAGGGAGTCTTCATTTCTGACCTAATGTTTGAGGTTTTGTGATGTATTGAACATTACTTTCAATGTTGTGGCTGCTACTCCTTAATGAAGTTAAAACCGTTAATGGTCAAATTAAAAATGTTTTGACCCTGGACATCAGTGGGTCAAGGAAGGAGCTGCTGACGCGGTCCGTGCTTGTGTTTCAGGTTTAACCAGTGCTTCGGTGTGCTTGGAGTGTTGGACCGGCTGCATGGAACAGATACAGTGTTCAAGCAAACACAGGCCTACGATAGACATGTCTTACTACTGAGCCTCACACCTGTATCCTCAACCATCCCTGAAACCACCAAGAAATCCCAGTAGTCGGCATGTGGAGCCTCGGCGATGGGAAGTGACCAAGCTCCACTCCTTCCCTACAGACTTTTTTCAAGTGTGGTTTACTGCAGGGCTACCATGACACCAGTGTCCAGTTAGTGGGCAAGCACTTTCAGTGCTGGTGGGGCCTGCAAAGTACTGCAAAAGTGAACTGTTGAAAAAGATGTTTGATGACAACTGAACTCACAGGTCCTTACTGTACTTATCATCTTAAACCCTTAGATGCTGAACGGGACAGCAATGCATTTCAGACTCCCGCAGCAATGCATAGGTTGACTATACATTCAGTCTTGCAGGCATGTTAAAATCACTTACCTGTTCTTTACACCCTATAAGCATTTAGGAATCACCACCTGCAGATGCAGCAGACGTTCTTGCACGATTTTGCAACTTGCGGCTAAGGGAATTGCACGAAAACACATTAAAACTTGCGCCTGCGGTGGTGCATTATCCTGCGATAACGTCTGTCACAGCTGTACATTTCCAAAAGTTAAAAAAGTTTAATAATTAGGCCCCAAACTAGGCCATTTCCATGGCTGCCCCAGATGTAGTTCTGCCTTATTTCTGCTCTAAGGCTTGGTAAACGTTTGTATAGAGACACTATATATCTGCCAACCAACTTCCCAACAGCAATACGACAACGATTCAGTCCTTATATTGCAATTGCTGATCTATTAATAACTTTGGGGTAATAGCATAAGATCATACAGACCAGTCTGAATCATCACCACACTTCAGACTTGACAGTTTACTTCAGGGGTGGCCAACTCAAGTCCTCAAGAGCCACCAAGGTCAGGTTTTAAGGATATCCTTGCTTCAGCACAGGTGGCTCAATCAGTGGCCGAGTTATGGACTGAGCCATCTGTGCTGAAGCAGGGATATCTACAAAACCTGACCTTGAAAACTGGAGCTGGTTTGAATTTACCAGTATGACACTAGATTCTGAATCGTACTGACGCAAGTAATTGCCGAGTACTTGCACTTTGAAGTAAATTATAGCACTAAAATCACTACAAGAGGTAAACTGTGTTTTCTGCGTGGTTATAAAATGGTGGTATCCACAATACGTGGCTTCTTTGCACCCCAAAAAACTTGCATCAAAAGGTGCTGTTGCTGAGAACTCATGTAAATTTTCAAACAAGAGGAATATAGGACAACCTGAAGTAGCCAGATGGAAGCAAAGGCTTCTGGGACTTGTTTCTAAGGTGCACAGAACAGACAGAAGATATTTCTAGCATTGGTTTTTAGGAGTGGGCGCACTTGGCACTTTCTGAAAATGTCTGCAAGGTGAGTGGAGGAGGGAACATCCATTTGTCATCAAACACCGCCGAGGCTCTTGTTTTTCGTTTTAGGCAGTTAGTAAATCTTGCTAATGTTATTAATGCACAATTAAAGCCTTAAAATAAGATAATATTGGGGAGGGGATTAACTAAAGTGTTGACGCGAGTATTGCACCCTGATGCAGCATTAACTGATCCCTTGTATCAGCACCGAGTGTATCCCAACCTGTAATTTTTGTTATACGGATATTCTGTAATCTAATCCTAGTACCCTTTTCCATTGCCAATCCCAGACTAAAGCTACATTGTGTTTCCTATTTTTAATTCAATGTTGTAATATGTTGTGAACCAGTCTTAAATTGAATAGTTTGTGTTAACATTTGTGATATCATTAAATGGTAATAGCCAGTGAAAATAAACAGTTCTGTAGACTAGCATTTCCTTTGCGGTTTCAAGCGCGGAGTGGTATAAACGGGAGTGGAGACTACTCAAGGATAAGTAAACCAAAAACACACTTGGATTTTCTTTCAGATCCTTTTGAACCTGCTGCCCTGTCTTTGATCCATAATAAATATGCTTTGACGCTACTTCTCTGCACTGAAGAGAGAAGTTCCAGTGAATAGAACTGACATATTCTCCACCCCAGAGAAGCGGCCTCACAGCATACAGAGTTACCATATCTTCTCTCACCCACCAAAACACACCCCAAGGTAACATTTTCATTTACCACAAAAGACAATCTTCTGTCAAATAGGAGTCATTCCTGTTTCCCACATAATTCCGTCTCATACCAAATCTCAACCCTTCAGCAATAATGTTTGAGTCAGCACTAAGTCCAGAGAATGGCCAAGTTCTGATTAACTCCCATTTCTATGAATATAATTTGTGCCTGGCAGGTCTTCCCCTCTAATCTACTCAAGATGCTCGGCCCTGGTCTTCTACGGTCTCCCTGCTCAAGTCCCTACATTTGTTGTCCATATCCTCATAAACAAAAAAAACTCACGAACCTAAAACTTCATGTAACCTAGATGCCATCTCAGAATAATGTCCCTTCATGCCTTCTCTGGTCTGCCACTCACCATAGACCCAGGCTTTGCCTCATTTCTAGAATTACCTGCCCCTCAACATCCGCTTCTAATCTATCCAACCCTCGTCACAGCACCCTGGTAACCGACATGTTAGAGCATAAAACAACGTGATGTTCACACTTTCGCCTCCTGCCTCCACCACACGGGAGGCCAAGAAAAGATTCAGTTCCATGACTAAGGCCCCACTGCCTCAGACCACGCGCCCGCACTGCAGACAGGCGGCGCGTGGAGAGGCACTTGACCGCTATATGCGGTCTGTATGGAGATGGGGGGGTGTGGTTTGAGCAGAGGGCTCTCGGTGCTGTCCCCCCCTACAACACAAACATACACACATATATACGCACGCACGCACCCCCCCCCCCTTTTGGAGGTGGGGGAAGCTGCCTCTAACTCCAGACCCAGCTGATTGGCTCACCAGCGCACCATGTGACGAGTCACCGCTCGTCACGCAATTCTCTTGCATACCCTGGCGGCTGACGCGTCACAGCGCGTAGTGAGCCGTGCAGTGAGGGGGGAATGGTACCGGCTCGGTAGGATACCCCTGCTGGTTAGTAACGGGTCGCAGCGGGACCAAAGCCTAATGGTGTGAAGCCTCAAACCATAAAGAGGCGAGGGGGGGGAGAGAAATGTGGTCCTCATCTACTGTACCAGAATGTACTTTTTAATGCATTAGTTGCCATTTTTCACATTACCATTGTACTACACTGAAAATTATGTTGCCTCTATAAAGACGGGAAAAAAAATATATATATTTTCAGTAACTGGTAAAATATTGAACAACGACGGGTCTTTTAAGGTTTTTATTTTTATACATTTTTTTTTGTATTAAAAAGGAAAAAGTATAATTACCACAAATTACCAAGAAATGACTAAAGCACAGCTATAAGCAAATCATAACGCAATAAGAATGGGTACTCTGAATAATATTAATGTTATAATACAAGCGCTCATTCAAGTATTTTACATTTGTTTTTTTTTTCTTTTGTTTTTTTAAATATTTTTCTTCTGTCCTCTTATGATCTAATGATCTTAGCATAACGGGCAAGATTATGTAGCATTCCATGGTCAAGGGCAGCAGCTTGCACGAACAATGTCAAAATCAGTGACCTTTGTAGGCATATGAAATCTGAGAGTTGGCAAATGTTTTGTGGGGGGGGGGAGAAGGTAGGATCCTTATAAAGGCCACACAGGTCCTTGGGTCCTCTAAGCCAAGTGTTTGTTTCTTTGTGATGGATCCAGGTGTGATCTAGAAAACCGCTTTCAGCACCTTCCCTCAGTGGACTCAGCGATTCAACTCACCAAGTAGCAGTTGATATGCCACCAATATCTGGATGTACATGCTGGCTTTATAAGGAAGAAGACAGGATGTAGTAAGGTGGCATGAAGCAAGTTCTGCGCAATTCTAGGTAGCAAGGTCCCAAGCAGTGCCGGGGGGGGAGGGCATCAGAAATGGTGAATATTACTGGAGTCATCAAATCATTTACAGAACTAGCAATGTGTAGCCAAGCAAGGTAACCCCATCTGATGCCCAGAAGGTGAGGGAGGAGATGCCCAAACTTAGAACAAACCACAGAACACACACTGCCTATCATCAATATAAAATAGTAGGCCAGTAGAAGATGTGAGCAGCTAACCATTGATATATATCTATACATATTTTGAAGATATATGTTCTGTTGTGTAGTTCAACCATCAACTGCATAAATATGGAGGGGTAGTGTGAATGAAGACACTGTCTTCAAGCAGTCTAGTCCTCAAGGAATTCTTAAGAGGAGTTGTAGGCAGGCATTATTCCAATTCCTCCCCACAAAGAAGAGGCACTCTACCATGTGGGTAGGGCAAAAAGGGGCAAGCTGGCATTTAACCCACCAGCAATGGTGAAAAATGAAACCACAGGAAATTAACAAACGGAGTGATTCAGTTTCCCCCCGTGTGATGTGTAACTCAAAGATTTCCTCAAGGATCCAGCCCTAATTCAGTCTTTTCGGCAATGCAGATACCTCAATGGAAACTCGTGACTTGGTGTACAAAAGATACTAGGCCTGATCTTTAACAATACCCCTATGATTGCAGGAATCGAATGCATTTAACAAACACTCCAGTGTTAGAGTTGATGCTCTCATGTGGAAGGGGACGGTGGAATGCAAAATTCTGCATTAGCAAGGGCTGTATGGTAACTTTTGCAAATCACATATACAGCTACAATATGTATAGCAATTTGGAAAACCATAAGGCTCTCTTGTCCTGGGTACTGTATGAAAACTACCCTATCACTAGGGTATTCCTTCCAGAGAACCTGCGTCCTTGACACCTTTTGTTCGGTGGTGAGAAGTCACATTGTAGGGTCTGGTAGTACTCCTCCCTCCCAAAACTGTAGCCACTCAACTAAGATGTGGGAGATGAAACCCTAAAACCTCCTATGCCCTGGAGACCCACCAAACTTTGCTTCCTCTAAGATTGGCAATACCTGTATTCAAGAGACCAACAGACTGCATTGTGGCAGTGATATGATGAACCCAGCAGGAGAGGCTTGTTACACAATGAGTTGTGTACCACTCCTATGATAACTAAATGTATCTGCCCCTTACGTTCCATAGCACCATGACCAGCCCTGAAATACTTGACAACCTTTGGAGGGTTCAAACCCTGAAGATGCCCCAAAGTGACACAGCAGATGCAACACAAGCAACCCTTGGCATAGTAAATACCTGATCTTTTAAACTCTTCCCCCCAGAAAAAAACAAAACGAAAAACATCAAATATTCTCATCCGTTGTCTACACTTAGTGGCAAACAGTTCTCTATATACCGATTGGGCTTCACTACCCCAGGGGGTACCCCCAAACAGTCTTCTTCAGAGAATAAAGCGGCAGCAAGAATCCTGAGCACGGTTTGCGTGGCCTGGTGATCTCGTTAGTCTGCAGCAGTGCTCGTTTCTGATTGGCTGCAGGTTTCCTCCCAAAACGGCAGCTTTCTGCGAGTTCCAAGGTTACAATAAGGCAACTTTTTGTAATCTTTGTTTTCTCAATCGCTTGATAGATTTTAAAAGGGGATAGGGTAAAATAAAGGCAGTCTTTTTTTATTTATTTTTTTTAAAGATTTTTTTTTTGCAGTCTTTGCTCTTTAGTTTTTTTTGTAGTTTTTTTTCACAGTCTGAAGTAACGAGAAAACAAAAAAAAGTAAAATATATATATCTTTGAAAAAAAAACAAAAAAAAAACAGGGTTGTCTTGAAGCTGTGAGCTGAGCATGTCAATGGGTACAGACCCAACTTCTCTCTTTTCATAGGACATGAAGCCACAGGAACCAACGCCACCCAAGTAAGACTCCCGAAAGTTCTTCTCCAAGGTGTCCAAGTAGGAAGAATCAGTCAAAGGCCATACTCAAGAGGAAGGGTGTTGCAGAATCCAATCTGAAAAACCAATGGCTTCAAGGCAGGTGGGTGTGTGTCTTACGCAAAGACACACATGATTAAATGACCCCACCATTTTCTCTTCCCAAGCCTGTAACAGCAACGCTCTGCATGTCTGCCATCTGCAGCCTAAGAGCAGAGAGTAGTCCTGCTCTCATTAATCCGCCACCAAGGTAATCTTTGCTCAGAGGAGGGCACAAATCAATAATTTAAAAAGGAAAAAAAAAAATTTTTTTTGAAGATTTTTCTCCCTCCTCAACTCATTCAGTAAGCCCCTTCCTCCAGGTTGCTGCTAAAAAAATAAAAACTAAGTTTTATATCCCTAAATCAAACGAAGATATCTTCCTCTTTAGGGTGAGCAGCCGCCACCTCTGCATGAAAGATATGGGAACAGTTGATCCGCTCCAGCACCTGGAGTCTCTGTTTGCAGAATTACCTCATGTGGAAGGAGGAGGGGATCCAATCTGCTTGTGAAACATACTTCCCCCTCCAACCCCCAGGAAGTCTCCTTCAAGTCCCCCCCCTCCCCCTCATTCTCTTCCACGCTATACTCCCTACTTTCCCCCTCCCGGAGTTTGGGAATCCAGCGTGGCAATGGAGGGCTGGCTTTGGGCTTTGGCCTCTTCCCTCGTTGAGTTGTGGGATGAAGAAACTTGCGCCTGATGACCAGATCCTCTACTTGAAGACTGGGAAGGGTACCGCCTCCTACCCTCCCCCATTGAAAGCGAGGGGCGTCTCCGGGAACCTCCGTCCTCTCCCATCGGTGGCTGGAAAAAATAAATAAATGAGACTTACAGCAAGTGCATCATTTAAATAGAAATAGGGAGGGGGAAAAAAACCCAAAAAAAACCTATTACAGCACCAGTCCGTCCTGGGAAGGAACACAACACGCGCACACAACACGCGCACACAACACGCGCACACAACACACACCACACACTTTTGAAAAATAAAACCATATGCATCATTTCTGTTAGTTCTATTAACTTTACATAGTAACTATAGTTCATGCTGCTGCCCCTTTGCCAATGAAAGCAGTATTTCCCTGCTACTTGATTTAAACATCTGCTTTATCATACAGGCAAATCAAACTACACGCAAGGTTATAAGATAAGAAGGCACAGAACACACAGTATTTTGTTAGGCTGTATGTGTCGGTCAGGAATAAAATGAGTGATAAATGGTGGCAATCATGTTCATTTAGATTAAATTCCCCCACAAAATAGCCACTAGTAGGCTCAGTCATCTCCAAATGATGTACTTACATCCACCCTGAAATCCTCCAGTCTGCGGAACCTGCCCAGGTGTTCCTGCAACTTCGGGTCAATTTCCAGGTTTTTGGCTTTGGAATATTTTAAGAAGGCCCAAAACTTCTCCAGTCCATACAGCTGACCTTTAATATAGAAGACACAGGGATAACAGGTGTCAGCGATCTTCAGTAACAAGGACAGCAAGGAAAATCATCCAGACGACTGGCCAGTCCCATTGAGGACTGAGAATAAACACACACAATACATAATAATATACTATTATATTATACACTGCGATATACATTGTGTTACAATGTAGTTTAGAACCAAGCCCTGCTATTGCTCTATAAACCCCTCTGTGATTACTCAAATGCAAATGATAATTTGAGGTATAGCCAAAAGACGCAAAATCTCAAAGCTGTGCATACAGCACTACCACTCCAATGGCGCCTGGCAGAACCTGGAGTCACAGAGGAATGGACAAACGACAGGGAGAAAACAAGGCTCACCACTTTCATAATCCCTTCTGGTCTCCTCCTGGAAGTCCCGGAATATGTCTAATCGGAACTTCTTCTCCAGCCCGTAGCTGTAGTATCTGAAAAGGCATTCCAAGCCGTACCTGCAGAACAGGAGCCGAGGGTTATTCTAACACAGAAACCCTGCTAGGTCTTTATACTCATGTTGCTTACAAACCAAATTGGCTGTAAGAATATCTTGCCTGGGTAGGGCCCTTGAGTACCAGGTTTGGGCTTTATTTGCATACAGAAGAGGAACTGAAAAGGAGTAGGAATTCACTAAAACCAGAGCATTTTTTTTATGTCTGATCATCACTTCAAATTCAGATGCTTAGATCCCATGCCCCTAATGAACAAGAGCTACAAAACAAGGCTGGCTGATGCTTTCGGCTAATCTGGAGCATTAAAATGTGTATTACGGGGTTTCTAGAACAGATATGCAATGAACACTAAGTGTGCAAATATGTTTTAATTAGGAATATGCCACAAGTCTGGTTTATAGACCATTAAGATATGTCTGACACTTCTGCCTTAATAAAGGTTAATAAAAGATATATTTGCTGGGAAAGTGCGAGTCCCCATTTTTGGCTGATACCCAGAAGTCACAACATTTTGGAACTTATTACACTATTGTATTATTTCTTTGTTCCACATAAGGTGAGATCTGCGCTCCCAAAGCTACATCTACAATCCGATTAATAAAGGTTAAGCCTGCCATTACCCCTACTGTCAACAATACAGTGTATTATTCTGTGTTTTATATGTTATTTATAGAAGCAGAACAAGGGAAACATATGCAAGAAGGTCCCTAAAACTAGGCCTGAAGGGTATCCCCAGTTAAGTGTGTGTGTGTGTGTGTTGTCTGTGTATTTGTACTGTTGTGGATATACTTTTGCAATAAATTAATTTGATAAACTCTTATGTTTCTGTCTGGCGATACTGATTCCTGGTATTAGTCCTGGTCTCCCTTTACAGGCTATTAGCTACCCTTCATTTGTTTTTGTGCATAAATGTGCAAAGAGATGTAAAACATTACATTGCAGTTAGGGGAATTGGGCACCTTCCCCTTCCATACGTACTTGACCCAGTTGCTTGTTCTTAGTGCACCACTGACCTGTATCCTTCCTTGCCGTCATCCACAGCCAGCTGCTTGAACTCCTCGTACATCTTCTTGTTGAAGTGATCTCGTAGGAAGAAGGACCAGAAGCGGAAAAGCGTGTTCATCTCCTGGGACTGGCCGATGCCCAACCTTTTCCTCTCTTCGGACAAAGGAGGGAAAAAAAAGGTGAGACCACACACAGGACACATCGTACAAGTGGCCACAGCAGCGTTATGATCCCTCACCGTTAAGGCAGCGTCGGCGGTACTTGTGGTAAACGTGTTGCGTGAAGCCGTTCTCCTTTAGCAGCTCGTGGGAAGGATGCTGGAACTTTGGCAGAGACTGGGGGGTGCATCCATAGTTGCTCAGAGCTGGGGCTCCTTCCGATGGACTGGCATTGGAGCTGTAACAAAGGCGCAATGAGATGTGTTGCTTGCTGCCCTCAGCAGCTTGTATGACTCTAGGGAGTGAAATGCAATTGGCAACATGGGGGAGGTCCTACCACTAGTACGGCGTCTCCTTGGACCCTTCCAACCTCCAGTTATTACCCAACAGCCCCATCTATGACCACCAGGATACGCCTGCTCGTGCTACTCCACTGTTTCACCCGAAACCCCCATCCACACCTCTAGCTTTGTGGACAGTATCACTCCTCTTTAATCCCCTTGGTCTTCTCCTTAAAAACACCTCCTTTCTCCCACACCACAACATCCCTTCCGTACCTGACTGAAGCAGTACGCGGTCGGTGCTCCCTGGAGTCCATCACCCACCCCACGTGGCATTCCATGGGTGGGTTAGAGCTGTGACGTGTCTTTCTTTTCCGCGGCGTCTGTAAAACACAAGTGGCGTTTCATACAGCAAAGGTCCGCCAGGGGGAATGTGCTCCCACATCCAGACCAACCCTCTCCTGGCACACACATAGGTGGGAAATTAAAACATTATTACCTTGGCATCGATTGTCCGTCCCTCCTTCACCACTGGGTAAAACCTTGGTGTCAGCGTTGGGTCCTTCAATCGGGGCGTGCGTGGGGTACGTGGAGTCCGGGCATTGCGGTAATTCGGAGACTCTGGAACGGTGGTCGGCAGGGAGCGAGCGATTGTGGAAGGTTCAGCAACTCCAAACAACTTGTTAGCCAAGGCATCCGTGGGTACTGTGGAGGATGTAAAGGAGGAGCATGGCTGATTCTAGACTATAACCCACATGTAGACTTTTCCAGTTCATGGTTGTATTTATATTTGGAAATGACTTTAGACTTCTGCATCAATTAACAATTTATTTCATAAATAGGGATTCTGAGATAATAACTAGAAGGCGAGTCTTTACAACAAGGAAGCAAATACTCCATTTTGTTCATATAATTAATATTTAGCCGTGTAATACAATTAAGGAACAGCTCCAAAGAACGTACAATATAACATAACTAAAGAGGAAATGCAAGGTTATCCAGAGCATTTTTTCTCCCTTCATTTTTACAAGAGGAAATCTGCAGATGTCTTGCTCCATTTTCACATACTAAACGTTGGGATGTAAAAAAGCATTATGAGGAAAGTACACTCAGGACTTGTGGAGAAAAGCCTCAGATTCTCAGTTCAATCACTAAAAATAAGGCCTGTTTTAGGTCTGCCTGACAGGATTAAAACGGAGGGTATTCTGTACTGTACGATGCAAAGTTGTCTTTAAAAAAGTGATTAGAACACAAATACGCTGTATTGCTTCATGGTGCAGCATGTTCACTTCCACTGATGGTGGCATGGATACCTTCTAATGCACCTTCAAGTTTATGAATTACGTGCTTACCCTGCTGAAACCGTGGGGGTCCCGGTGGAACTTCCTGATTTGGATCCACAGGAGGCTCAGGAGTCAAGGTGTCAAACTGTTCCCGGCTGATCATGTTCACCTTTTTAAAGTTCTCAACCTCTTGCTGAAATAAGAAAAGGGAGACGCGAGATTAATCGAGCATTAATGACACCGGACATTTTAAACTCCCCGAAATGCTGGTATGTCAGACGTGATGCCAAATGGTAATTCTGTCATATGCAAAAAAAAGTGGCACGCTCTTATATGATAAATCAAAATATACACAAGTACTGGAGGGGCTCTGTAGTGCAGGGAAAGTCCTGTTAATCCCCAGAGGATTAGAAGAACTGAACTTCGATGTAACAAGTATCACTCCTAAAATCTTCTTGAATTAAAAAAAAAAAAAAAAAATGGTGTTGAGTATCGCCAACATTTTGACCCTCCATGGGGTCTTTCATGGTACCAAAAGATTATTAATAATAATAATATTTTGTACCTTGAAAAAAGGCCCAGTGGGCGGCTGAAAAGTCGGATACTTGAATAAAATCAAGTTAAGAAGATTTCTTAAGTGAATCCTGTTACAACCAAGCAATTCCAAATGGTAAATCAGCAAAAATAATGCACCGGAAGACATGCCCATTCAAATTAATAAAAAGAAACAAAAATTCCCAGCACAGCCTGCTGCAGTGGTTTAGAAATACATTAAAAAAACAACCCATTAGACTGCTGTATTAAATAAAAATTGTACGGTGGATATTGATGAGGAGCGTTGGCACGATCTTATTTTGCATATAAGGTCACCAGTCAAGCAAAACTACTGATTAATAAGGTTTGACATGGACGGTGTACAACAGGGAGCTTACCCAAACCCTGTTCCTCCAGGCTTGAGAATACAGAATCATGCCTTGTTTTGAGCCCATAAACCAACATATGCGGTAAAACTTGTGTTTTTCAAAAATAGTCTTTGTGCATCATGTACTGCCTTCAGATAAGGCTGCGTCCATAGTGCCCGAGACAACGCAAGCTACGTAGCTCGTGCCGAAAACAAACACTACGACGCCAATGCATTTGCGTATAGTGCGTGCGCACATGCGCGATGGGGAGACCGGCCGCTTTCCGCTACAAACAAGTTTGTATTTCCAGCGCGCGGGCCGGGTCACGTGACTGGTTCACCCAATGAGGGCAAACCAGCTCCGTGACGTCACGGCCGCGCCGTCCGACACCTCCATGTAGCCTCTCTCTGGCGGCAGGAAAGGAAATCTGCCCTGCGCCGAGGAGCGCGGAAGCAGGCGCGTTCCACTATAGCCGAGGCCCAACACACATCCACACCTATAATCGGATATTACAAAGGCCAATTTTAACCGGTATGGAAATCCAGGACACTGTTTTGGTTGCTAAATCGTCCTAATGTGTGACCAACACTTCATAATAAAGCTTAACAATGTACGTCATTTAATTATTTACAGGCCAGGTTCTGCCAGGCTGCAAACTATGCAATAACTACACGCTTCAATGGTAGGATAATTGCCATGGTGATTAATAATTGGTCGCTGAATTCTTGCAGTTCCCAAAAGCTTAAGGCTGCGCTTAAAGTGCCAGCGACAGCGACGTCGCTCCAAAACAAATGTATTGAAGCCTTCTCGTGCGCTTATAGTAGGTGCGGAGCGACGGATTGGTCGCGATCGCTGGCACTATAAGTGCAGCCTAAGAAACACCCAAGAAATTAAGAAGTCCAATGAATTATTGTTTAAAAAGCAACCACCCAATAACCACCCTTCAGAACTAACCTCAGAATCATTCAATCAAATCTCTATAAAGTTTCCAGTGAGCACAATACACCCACCTCCCTTACTATACAAATAACAAAACAATGACTATGTAACCAGGATTTCCCATAATGAAAACTGCAACCTGGGTGGAAAATTGACATTGCAATAAATTAAGAAGGGATACTGGGATGGCTAATAATAATAATAATAATTACATTGGGAAAAGAAGGTTTCAGAAAGCAAACCGTGAGTACATATGCTGCCCAGTACAAGTCCAAGCATTTTTGAAAGATTGGTTACCTTCTTTTAAAAATACAAACTTGCAAAGCAGCCATTGTAATGACGATGTATTTCCTAGGAAAAGCAAACTATGCAATGACACTGGTGTGATCAGAGGTTCAAAGACATAACAACTGCCAAACCTTGCTTTTCCTCCCTTGCTGCGGTCCCCAAGAGAGTTTAAGCAAAGGGATCGGGGATCACCAAAGAATGCTCAACACGTCTCCCATAATTCCTACTCCCCATTCTTACCCGAACTCTGGTTCCCTTGGAGGACCATGGCCAATTAAGCACCATGATGAAGTATTCCTATGGAAATCATAGCACTTCCTGAAAATAAAATATGGGCGCTGTCCAGGACAGCCGTAGGATAAGGGAGAACGTTGTGCATCATAGTGATGTGGTCCGAATCACTGGCTCATATGCAGTGAAGCTGCTGGAGGCCAATCACCAAAAGTGCCAGAACGGAGTAGGTCTTGAACATCAGTGGTCATGGTATAGGGACTGCTGGGGACTTAAATCCCTTTAACCCTTTCAAGTGCCCTAATGGCATACCACACTGAAGTGGTTCCCCTCCCCGGCCCAGCAGGCTGGAACAGTGACATGATCACATTATTGCTCCGGAGAGCAGTCACGTCATGCCGAGGGGCAGAGAATTTGTGGCCACGGAGGTGGCATGACCCTCCCCCCAACACGGCAAGGATTTAAAAACACAGGAAAATACAAATGCAGTCCCCATTGGGATACACAACACGGGGAACAGACAACTTACGGGGAAGAGAGATCCCTCCACACTGCAGCCCATGACAGAATATAAAAATATGTGGGCTTTACAAAAAAAAGAGTTCTCCCCACAACCACAGGACAAAGTACCCTGGAGGGTCGCTGTGCTTTATAGCACATTCTGGGTTTCTCTTTAGAGAGGGATCACAATTTATCAAGCGAGGAAGGCAAAAGCTCCAGAAACTGCTGTGTGACAGAGATTAGCATGTGAGAAACCAGATGACTAACCTGCACAAACATCAGCAGAATGGTCAATACTCAGGTGAACAAATGTGTTTCATATGACCAATAAGTTGAAAGGCGTAACAGGGACTACAAGAGCATGCATGCAAATTTGAAAGTAAATACTTAAAAAGTCATGGTAATTACATCATCTCTGACCAGATCTCAAGAGTTCTTTTAATGCTCTAGTTGGCAGAAATTAAAAATGTATAATAAAAACAGGGTAACAATACAAATGAGGATTTTAACCTCTAATAAAAGCAGTCCACGTATGAAACTGTTGAAGTTACCATATGAGTTTCAAATCGGGCCACCCAAGCAGAGTGAAGTATTGAGAATCAAAAATGGGATACAGGACACAAGACATTAAAAGCTACTATTCTATTATCTAACAGGACCGTGTTATATGCTGGATACAGATATGTAACTTACGGCAAAACAAAGCAACACAGTGCAAGACTAGACATTTAACCCAAACACACCAAGGGGCCTTCCAGTACTTGTATATGCTAATCCTCACTGTCCACTCACTGCCTCACAAGCACTGAAAACGGTCCATTATAGGGTATTTTGGCAGTTCTCTGTGCTTGGGAGTGGAAAGAAAAATGAGTACAACAAGGAAATAAACTTTTGTGTAGAGTAGTAGGGAAGCAGGTTGCAAAAGAGCAACAAATAAAAAACGTCAAGGTCTAAATCAATTTGACAATGGCTCAGCTTTCTGACATTCTACTTCACCTAAGAATAGGTTTCAATGGGGTGTTTTCTCCCCTATTTGGTTGGTTGAAACATTGCTTAATAAAAGATATAGAGAAAGACACACAATATCTTTACAGGTTTAGAGTTACTGGAATAATATCCCCATCTCCTACCTTGATCTGAGAATACTCCGGCTCAAACTGCTCTGTCCACAGGTCCTTCTCATAGTAATACAGGCCGTCATTAATAGCCTTGGCAAACTCTGAGCTCATCTTTGCGCGGGATGTATGGTTACCGGTGCGGTCTCCCCCCGGGTGCTTGCGCAGGGAGGGCGGGGTCTGTGTGACAATGAGGATTTTGTTCACATCCCGGTCGTCGATCTCGTAGTCAGAGTCCTCGTCTGACCAGTCAGTGAAGGTGTTCTTCCTCCCGTCCATCTGCTCCATCTCCTCGTCGAACATGAAGTCCAGCTCCTCAGGCTCCTCCTGCTCTCGGGGCGGTTTCTGAGGAGTCACTGGTGGGGGCGTCGTCTGCTGGGGGGACTTGGCATCATCGGACTTCTGGATTTATTCAAAAAGGGGGTTGTTAGTACAAGCCAAACTTTGCTGGGGCTGGAAACAACGAACAAGGGAACATTCCATGTTCCAACAGATTTACTAGAGGAAATGGGTTGTCTTTTGGCATCATTCACCCACATCTACAGCATACAGTACATATACTGAGTAATGCATTGTAATGCTTTTCCTCTGGTAGAGAGGTTCATTCACCCACATCTACTACATAAGACCACAATGTGCATGGTAAACACAAAAAGTTAGCAATCTAGTAAGAGAAAGCAAGTTACTCAACTTCTTTTAAAAAGAGCAGTTCAATGTTTTGATAGCATAACCTTATTACTTTTGTAACGGAGATTATTTTGCAGAAACGGTTACTGACATGAGCGTTGTTCTTAAAATTTATTTCACAAAGTCGGACATCAGCTTTGGTGCAATCCATGTTCATGAATATCATGTGCTCCCATTAAAATGTATTCAACACCTGCCAAACAAACTCAACTTCTTCCAAGACTTATGTTGCTACAGCTTATTCAATCAAATATACATTTACGATCAATCATAAAATTAACATTTCAGGTTATTACAGTTTTAAATCGGTCAATGTTCGCTTGGGTGAAAGGGAAGGATATTTTCAGCTTCTATTGCAAAAAAAACACAACCAAAAAACATCTCTCTAGCACAGGTGTGGCCAACTCCAGTCCTCAAGAGCTACCAAAAAGCCAGGTTTCCAGGATATCCCTGCTTCAGCACAGGTGGCTATGGTCTTAGACTGCTTTAGCACAAATGGATTGTTAACAGTGTCTGCATTCTAGCCAAGTCTTTACCTTGGTTCCTGCTGGGGAGGGCCGAGGCCTTTTTTTGACTTCGATCCAAGTTTCAGAGTCCAGGTCGGGCAGACTGGCCGAGAGTCCCTTGGGCATAGTCTTCAGGTTACTGACTTCCTCAGATTTTGTAGCCAAGGTTGGGCTAGATGAACGTGGAGAGCCAGGCGCAGATTCTTTGGGCAAAACGGAAAATATATCTGTTACACGAAGTACATTTTTTTTGCCATGTACATTACTCCTTTGGGCCAGTATTTATAGTTGCACAATTTTTGATCTGCATCACCCACAGCTACTTGTTGCCACATCGACTAACTGCATCTGATGCCCCAGTTTCACCCCCTACACAATTTCGGCCACTGCATCTCCCTCATGTACAGAAACATGTTCACAAATGGTGCAGTTTTGTCTCACCGGTTTCCTTCTGGAATCCTTGTCTGGGTACAAACTCTGGGCAATCAATGAGCTGGGAGAAGTCTGTCTGAGAGGGATCCGCAGGAGATGGGCCTGGTAGTGGCCACGCATTCGGCTGCTCCTTCCGTCTGATCTTCTCATCAATGATCTCCACCACTTTACTATCCTTTAGTGCCTGGAGCAAAGAAAGGGGAAAACTTTACAGTGGGGCACGGCGCTCACAGAAGCCCTGCGCTCTTCTCCCAATTCTCCAATACATTTAAATTAAATGCCGGGGGAGCATGCAAGGCCTCCAAGTTCCCTCACCTTGTCTCCGTCGGCTTCTGGTGACACGTCGCCATGGCAACGCGGCCTAAAATTACGCTGCGGGGGTCACATAACTTAGTGAAGTCAGAGACAAGGTAAGGGTTGCGGGGGGTGCGAGCAGGTGGGGAGAGCAGACAGGGGGCGCAGACAGAAACGTTCGCACACTCCTGAGGTAGCTTATGAGGTCTGGCACTCCAGGGGGCCTCATCACAGTGGCTACGCCACTGTTTTTATGTCATCACAATGCAGCAGAGGCGCTGTGAAGCTGACCCCTGGATAGACAGCAGCACCAAAGTGTTGAGTCCCTGCAAGGATTACCTCGGTCTGTACTATTTGTGGTTTCAGCCAAAAATTCAAAGCAACGTGGCTAATTGCAGATTAGTCCAAAGAAAGTGTCCACAGCCGCTTCCCGCTCACCTTAACAATCAACCCAACATCTGTGGTAAGAGCCTGCACTCTATGAAAACTGGCAATCAGACCAATGGGCAGGAAGCCCTCCGCATCCATCTTCTTGCGCAGGAAGAAGTCCCTCTGCAGGTTGTCCACACTGAAGTAATATTCTCTGCAAAATAAAATCGGGAGACACTGAGAAACAAGTCGGCTGCCATTCCATTATACAGCTTCCGCTCACTCTGATGCAAGCACGCACTGCAAGTGCTTTATCTCTGATAAAGAAGAAGGTTCCTGCAGATCTTTACATGCATATCCATGGCAACAATTGTTTTGAGGGGTGTGACTCCGCTTCCATGTTTATAAGCTTACCCAGCCCACTTTTAAGTAGCAGGTCCTGTGAATGAGCCGTCTCTTTCTCCATCAGAGAATTAAAGAACATTTCCAGGTAGTGTTAGGACTTGAAAACCACGCCAGGGTATCCCCTCTTTTGCAAGCTTAAAATGCTTTGGCCAAAGAATTTAACTAAATGACCCTCACTTATGAGAAGAAAAACAGATAAGTATTTAACCATGTAATTAGTCATATTGTATGTAGCAATGGAGCTTCTTATCTTGTTACATGGCTCACCAGAAATTAGAGGCACTGCTCACACGCCTTGATACAAGATGCAGCCCAAAGCTCCATTCACCATAAGGCGCGTAGCTACTGTTTGGCCAGCGACCATTGTTTACATGTTACACAGGGTTGGTTAGGGTGAATAAGAGGTCAATTTGGGCAGAGTTACTGTACGTTTTCCTCCTTCAGTAGTAGAGCCAACAGGTCGCAAACAAGCTTATACACACATAAGCACAGATGATTCACTCTGCTCTGAACAAATTGTATAGGTTGCTGCTTCCGATTAACGACTATACAAATCACTGCTTCACACACGGTGCATTGCTCAAACACTACGCTCAGTCCAGCTCTCTATGACATGAGGTAACTTACATCTGCCGTTTGATGTAATCTTTCAGCAGCTCCTGATCCACGCTGTACAGTTCCGAACTACTCATGTTGTCGTAGTAGTAAGTGATGTTACTGGGATATTTCGGCCCACGGGACCCATCTGAACCTTCAAACTTCCGGTACCCGTACGGAGCGTCAAAATGAGCTGCAGGACACACAAAAATAGAAACAACTGTTTTATTTCCACACCAGCCAGCTCATAAAAAGGTGTTCAGAAGCAATCACAAACGTTCTAAGAGAAGGGCATGAAAATATCACTTCAGAGCACATTCACATGCTTTTCACCATTATCTCCTGGCATTCAGTGCTGCCACTGCTGCAAAGCATTCTGGGAAATGGCATGCAAATGCACACACAGGGAACAAAGAATCAGATACCGTGGGTCATATCCGCCTTCTAATGTATATTAATATGGCTTATTGATCGATTTTAACAATCCCCCAAAGCTTCGCCTCTTTATATAACGTTGCTCTTTTGCTTTGTAACGTACTGCATTATTATAGCCTTATATTATATTAAGAAAAGAAAAAAGTCAGTTCTCCTGTGATCGATCTGCGATGATTCGGCTTGGGGTTGACTAAATGGCTGTCAGTGCAGCAGAAGAGGACCAAAGATGCAAAGGTCTGTGGGCAGTCACTAGATACAATTGATGCACAGCTAGAGAGTTGGGCTCAAAAAGGGGTGTGCCAGAGCCTGTTTCAAAAGAGGAAGGGGATGTGACTTTAAATGGGTTGTAAGGGAGTGGGGCCGCGAGCAAGGAGGGAAGCGCAGCGCCGAAAGATTGCGCACCACTGTGCTATAGAAACAAAAAATGCTGGTTACATTATAATACATTAAAAATGTCAGTTGTTTAAAAAAAAATGCTACAAGTATTTTCTCATAGTACAGAAAAAAAACCACATGTAGGATATTGCTTGGTCTGCAGCTTTAAAAAGGTGCAAAGCGGGACATTAACTCCACAAAAGTTCCCAAAATGCTGTGATCAGGGATCATTTCTAGACAAGGATCTTAGAAAGCAAACAACAGAGGTTTGTAAGAAGAAAAGAACAAAAAAAAACTATTTGGTTTTTATATTATTCATTCTGCAGAATTTCACTGGTAAGTAATAGTGTGAAAAAAATTAAAAGGCAATTATTACAGTAACGTTAGGAGTACCCAACAAAAATCAGTATGTATATGCTTTTAGTGGTTAAACTGTCAGTTAGCAATTTCAACCCAAATAAATATAAAAAAATGTTTTAGACAATCACTTGTAAAGAAATGATACATCTGAACACCAGCTTGATTACAAAGCTGAAATGTTGCTACGATGGACTAAACCTTTTACATTTGCATAGGCGTTTGTTTAATGTTCTAAAAAGCTTTATTTTATTTAGATTTAAGGGTTAGATTGTGTTTTTATCTCCAAAGTTACAATAACCTTCTCCATATCAAAGCTCAAAAATAATTTAAATAAAGCCATATCGCAGGGCATACTTTTTAGCAAACACACTTCACTAATAACATTTCTGGCAATTACTTCAGTGTTGGGCTCTAAGGCCTTAAATCTACAGAGCACAGAAGCATGTATGCACATCTAAACAGCTGTGGGGATTCCTAGGATGCAGGAAAAAGGGCGGCATTACAAAGCAGTCCTGAGGAAAATCACAAATCTTTAATCCCAGTTTCACAATGTATTGTAGCAAGTAATAAACTGGGAGAGATAAGATTATTCTTCGATCTACCGGGCAGGTTTCCCTTTTTGACTTTATGCACCTATTGTATTAGAATCGCCTGTAAACTATTGTTTATTTTCTAAAGCGCTGTGTACATTGCTAGGGCTGTATAAATAAATACATCCATTTTAGCAGCACGGCATGCGGCAAGATATTTTAGCCAACATTGATTGTACTAAGAAATGTGTAGCAACTTGTTCACAATTTCACACGCTAGTCTAGATGAGGAAAGTAGAGAGCTGGCACTTGCTTTACTTTTGATGAAAAGGTTTCGTGTACAGGTTTATTGAGAAGTAAATAGTTTAACCACAAGCATTTGCTGCAAATAACATGGTTCTGCTCCGGGTACCCTGTGGTTCCCATCCTTTTTTGGGGGGCGGGGGAGATTGTTGCTTTATTATTTTTTTCCCTCCTTAAAGCAGCCTTTAAAATAGATTTGAAGCAGTGGGTCTCCGAAACTCAACCGCAGCTCCAGGGACCCCCTGCTTACAGAGATCCTTCCCTGCCTGTGTCTCTGCTCAGTTTAAAGCTCCCGTGTCACGTGGGCCATTAGGATGCCGTAAAAGATGACATCACAGCTTATTGGCCCGCAGAACATGGGACATTTAAATCGCCACTAGGCATCTCAGAGCAGGGGGGTCCCCGGAACCAACATTAACACGGTCCAGCTCCGGAAACTCCCTGCTTCAATCCTAATAAATAAAAATAATAAAAAAACAACACACACACCCCACAACACACACACACCCCCCACACACACACACACACCCCACACACACACACACGTTTTCACCAGGCGTGCTGTTTTAAGTAAAGATGTTCTGAATATTTTTGGAAAGTCTGGATTTTCTAGCTCCTGCTTACAAAAGGGTCTCCAAAATCGGTGTCACGCCCCATTGATAAAGTAAGCCTGATTTATTCATATACCCCCCTCCTTTGTCTGGGCACCAATTACATAAGGACACAGGATAAGGAAAGTGATCATGCGGAGGGATGAGGCCAACACCCATACAAAACTTTCGCAGGATAAACTTTCAGAAGTGATTAAACCGCTTGTACGGGCCTGAAATTCCATTGTAATCAAATCTGACTTCCAGATCTAATGGATTAAAATAGGATTGTCTGGGGAATTGCACCAAATCCTTCTATCAAAAAATATGACATACGGCACTTTATTCTTGTATTTCTTTTTCATTTCATTATATTTCTTTCTCCCCTTTTCTATGGAGTATTTTTCGTTTCCTCGTTAATTTCCGAGCTTAAGCTTGTCTATTTAACTATATAGAATGGTTTTCCCGTTTTAAAAAATAAAATAAAGTCCTTTAAAAAAAAAAAAAAAAAAAAAGTTTAAAAATATGACAGCAGAAATGTCAAAAATGGGAAACATTAACAATCAAAATGACGCAAAGAAGTAAAACCGTTACTTTAAAGCAGTAATCCTCCCACACATCTGTATAACTGTAACTTGTATAATAATGCTAGTATCGCTCCTCCCCCCAGAGAAATTCTGGCAAACAAGGGGGATTGAGAAGTTACATAGCGGAGGAGGTTGTTGAAGGAATGAAATATATATATATATATATATATATATATATATATATATATATATATATATATATATATATATATATATATATATCCGTCAATGTTCAACCTATTTTAAATGTAGATTACATACTTATTCTAGATTTGTATTTACAGTACATTGATCCAGAGGAAGCCTAACAAAAAGCCCCAGTGAAACATTATCCAATGCGGTCTCATAAGGGGGGAAATGAATTCCTTTCTGATTCCAATATTGGCAATCGGATTTCTCCCTGGATCAATATCCCTCCCAGGTTTACTTATTTTGTATATCTCTGTATACCTTTTTAACATATCTATTGTATCTGCCATCACAGCCTCCCATGGGTAATGAATTCCACATTTTAACTGCCTTTACTGTAAAGAACCCTTTCCTTTGTTGCTGGTGAAAAATATCCTTTCCTCCAACCTCAAGGGATGACCCCGTGTAGTTTGTCCTGTGCTTGGGATGAATAGTTCTTTTGAAAGCTCCTTGTATTGACCCAGAATATATTTATATATAGTTATCACATCCCCTCTTAGCCGCCTCTTGTAATATAAACAAATCTAATTTAGCTAGTCTTTCATCATAAATCAGATTTTCCATCCCCTTTATAAATTTGGTGTACTCTCTAGTTCCATAATGTCTTTTTACATTTTATGGAGTGGTGCCCAAACCTGTACTCCGTATTAAAAAGGTATAGCCTTACTAATAATGCTTTACAGTGGCATCCTTAATCAAGGATTTACCTAATTTTGCCCCATTTACATTTGTAAGTCACCAGTTTATGCTTGTTTCCCAAATGCATAACCGTACATGTATCCGTATTAAACCTCATCTGCCATTTACCTTCCCAAGTTTCTAGTCTCTACAAGTCCTTCTGGAGAGAAATGACACCCTGCTCTGATTCTATTACCTTACACAAGTTAGTGTCATCAGCAAAAGTGGAGACGTTGCTCTCTATGCCAACCTCAAGGTCCTTAATAAACAAGTTAAAAAGTAGGGGTCCCAGAACCGATCTTTGAGGTACTCCATTTACATCTTTAAACCAACCTGAAAAGGTTCTATTTATTACAGCTCTGTTATCTATCCTTCATCCAGTTTTCAATCTAGGTGCAAATATTTTTAATGAGATCAATTGCCTTTATTTGGTACACTAAGCTCATGTAGCACTGCAGCAAAAGCCTATGCAAATTCTAAGTAGATCGCATTACCCTGGTCTAAATTCCTACTTACCTCTTCAAAGAAACTAATAATGTTAGTTTGGCACGACCGATCCTTCATAAATCCATGCTTACCATTACTAATAATGTTGTTTCCCATTAGGTATTCCTGAATATAATCCTGTACTAAACCTAAAGTAGCTTCCCCACTATTGATGTCAGGCTTACAGGTCTGCAATTCCACAGTTTTGATCTAGCTCCCTTTAGGTATATGCACGACCTCTGCTTTATGCCAATCTTGTGGTACTGAGCCTGTTGAAATTGAGTCCTTGAATATTAAATGTAATGGTTTGGCTTTTAATGAACTTGGAATCTTAATAACTTTTGGGTGTATGCCATCGGGGCCAGGTGCCTTATTTACTTTCATTTTATCAAGCCGCCTATGCACTTCTTCCTTAGATAAAAAATTATTCATTATTGTAAAAGTTGTGGATTCCTCCTGGGGCACTATATTTGCAATTGACTCCTCCCTCCACTTGAATTCTTCTACCTTTGGTTTGTGCAATGACATGGGGCTCAAAGTTGGTCTAGGACATTTGGTTGCGGCCATTTGGTTGCGGCCAAATGATTGCCGGCGCTTCGCTGCGACTCACCCCAGCGCTGCCAGCCACTAATGTAAGTGCCTTACCCTAAAACCCCCTACACTAACCATCAAAACCCTTAAAATTAACCCCGAACCATAACGGCTAAACTCCCCCCCTACCACTAGTGCTAAAACCCCTTAAATTAACCCCTTTCCCTAAAAAGTCAAAATAATGACCCCAAAGGTAGCCAGCAGTGGGTGGGGATTCCAGCGGCAAAATGGCTGTGGCGAGGCAAGTTGCGGCCAAGCACCTGTGGCCATTTGGTTCCGTCGCAACACCCAACACCAAATGTCCTACTCAGCTTAAAGTCCCCTTGTGGCACACCAAGTTCTGCCCCAAACAATCACTGCGTGGACGTAGAATGTTTTATACTCACAGCGAGTGCCTCCTCGGCCACGTCCTCTCCCTCTTGCTCGGCCACGGCCTCTGCCCCTGAAGCCGCCACGCACGGCTCCCTCGCTTTTCACGCTGGAGGCGTCGTCATAATCGGGCCAGTCCCGCTCATGCTTGTTATCTGGATACCATGCTTTTTATCATGAGACAAGGAGAGAAGAGGAGCCGTGAAATTTACACCTAGTGCTTACGAGAGAGGTCCGTAAGCCACCAGACTGCTGAAGGACAAGAGCGAGCACACTGGCTCCCCAGTTTAGTGGTCTTTAATAAACTCCCTTCAAGCAAGATGAATTAACTCAGGAAAACGTGATCAGCAAATCTCTTTAAAAATAAAATATTTAAAAAAAAGGGGGGGGGGGGGGTTTGACAGACATCTGCCAAAATCCTCTAAGCTTTAAACAAAGCACTCTTGGTATCTCTCCCACATGAACTCTTACAGCATCATATTAACAGCATTTCCTAGATTTGCAGTCACCAGTCTACAATAATTAATTAGGGTGCATGGGCACTTATGGTATTCAAAGGCTCACTTTTCTAAGGGCAAGCAGTTTTTATTTCTGGTCTAATGTGTAGCAGGGTGCAGCAACACTCCACACAGGATCATTCAGAAGCAGTGCGTTCTGAATGGAGGACTACGCAAACATGCAGAAGAAACTGCACCCTACCGAAAAGCAATTTACAGTACTGTATTTATAACATTTGTAAGCATAGGCCCATATTTATTAAGTGGTGCCAAGTCACATGAATGAGCGGTAACGCATCTTATGGCTTGGCACCAATTCGTAAATATGGCCCTTATGGGGAAATTCACTAACCTCCGATAAGGTTTAGAGCACCACGATCCCACATTAACTGCGAAATCACAGTAGGTTAGTGAATCCCAGCGATAGTGCTTTATAATTACATAGTGCGCCTATACTTCAGAGCCACCTGAAGATCAGCACACACGACCTAGTTCTGTATCGCAGGAACAATTATCGTGTTACCGAACTACATGATCTGAGGAATGTGAAACAAAGTGATTTACTTAAGAACACATAAGGTATGCTGGAATGAACCCAACAAACAAGGATTTAATTTAAGTGAAAGATACCCTAAAACAGGGTGTGGGAAACCTGATCAGCCAACAAACATAAGATGTCTTTAAGTAGTGCACATTAAGACAGAATTGTGTCTATTATGTTATGCACATTATGAAAGTGAGGTATTAATAAGAATGTTAAGAAATATACGGTCTAGAATACTCTTAGTAGAGTAAGAATATAGGGCATCCATGACTTTCTTGGGGGATCATTATGGTTTTGCTGCTAGCTGGAAAACAAAATAGTATAGTCACAATAACGCTGTGACTACCTAGTCATCTCAAATAGTTTGACAGGGAATGGGGTGTAACCAAAGTGTAGCATACACCGTAACCAGAGACCGTTCTAAAATAAATACACCCAGACACAAAATCACAATGAACACCTTTCTTGATACAAACGTTTAGGTCACCTTGAACATGTTACTGCCTCCCTTACCCCTCCATTACATTTGATTGTGAACTTCTGGATAGCAATTAACTATATTCTCTACAGCACTGCATACACTCAATGCAGTCTGAACAAATGAAGAATTCACATTATACATTGATTATTTGCCTTGAGGGAAACCAGAAGGAGATGCAAATATTTGACTATGTATACAAGGATTCCAAAAGGGATGTATTCATGCTGCATGTCCTGCTTGTGTCTGAGGCTCCTGACAAGCACCATGGCTTCCTTGTAACAGCACATACCTTTTGGGTCGCTACGATTCAATGGGTGACGCTGCTGCTCATTCTGGCGGTTATTTCTGGAGGCCGTTTTGTCCCTGGGTCCCTCTGGTTTAACCTCGATCTGCAGGGGAACCCACTTGTGTTTGTTCCCTGCAGGGAAGAAAAAAAAAAAAAAAAAAAGATATAGAAAAATAGACCATGAAACTTGAAGCTTAGATCACAGTACCTCAAAGTATCACCCCACAGACCACTCCACCTAAACAGCCTACACACCGTTCTCATGTCACCAGCAAAGTTACTATTTTACCGTATGACTAAAACCGAGCTGAACAGAAGTGATCTTCAGGTGTATGTAACAAAAGCAACACTTGTGACATTACCAATGTTTGCCATTAGAATGAAATGCATCAAAATATTAAGCCCCCACACTGTACCTTTCTTCTTCTGAGCGGACCTCTGACTATCGTCATCTCCGTTCCTCTCCTCGCTGGACTCGTCTGATTTCAATCTTTGGTTCTCTTTACCATCTGCACTTTCTTCTTTCATTTCCTTCTTGCCCAGGGATTTCCGGGTCGGCTGAATTTTTGAAGGTGGCTAGAGAAAGCAGACAAGAGTGAGCCTGATACCCCATGTTCTTTACAGACAAGTACATTATCATTAAGTATTGTAATTTAAATCACAAAACGGCACAATGAATTCCTGCCTCAAGAGCTCACATTTTAATGTAGTATGAAGTACAGTATGTAGTATGAAGGACAGGAAGATAAAGTTACTTTCTAAAGATCACACACAGCATAGGGTTACACACATGAGCATCCTACATTAAACGCTAAAGCCAATAATGGGAGCAGGAAGTAGACATTGGTCTCAGCACCTTATTTGAAGTTAAATCACAAACCGAAAAAGCATAACCCCCCCTTTCCTCCCAAAAATACATTTATGAATGCCAACAGTCACACATAGTATGGGCTAAAACTAAAAATGTGTAGGCTACCCAATTTAGATCTAAATAGTCCAAAAATGGGATCTAAAATTATTTTCTAGGAACTTTGCACACAATCCATCAACTAATATATAATATATCAAATTATAAAAACACAATGGGTAAACAAAATAGCCAATATATTCATAAAATAAATGGAATGATGATGATGATGGATATATATATATCTATATATATATATATATATATATCTATATACAGTATATATATAGAAGCTGAACAAAGATTAAAAATGGGACCACGGTTATTAGAAACTTCCAAATCATATTTTTTTTAAAATTTAAACCCTTAATTGCCAATGTCTGAATTTTAAAAATACAATATTTCTCTTGCTGACAGGCATCAATCACCCCACTCATTGTCTGAATAATATATGATCTCTACCCGTATCAGTTATAGGCATGAGATCTTTATTGTGGCAAAGACTAACATAATTGGAAACATTAAGGACAGGATTATCTCCCAATATTTTGCTCTCTATTTCGAGTGGTCTTTTAGTGCAACCAACATATTGAAGACGCCATTTACTTTAAACCAGTGTAAAAAAAAAAAAAAAAAAAAAAACTATAGAGCAATAATACAATTGGAAGAGTTGATTATTGGATGAAAAAAATAAAATACGTTTAGCTTTATTAATAATATAAAACATTTTACAACACTTATAGCATCCTAGGGGTATAACTGAAATCCGATCAGGAGTGGATTTTTGCTCTTCTTATATTATGCAGGGAGCAAGACAATTTAAGATTTTTATTCAACTCTTTAATACAATGTCAGAGCAAAACAGCTTTTCGAACAGATACTGATCAATCAAGTATATTTTATCACAAGGTGCTGTCTACCTGCTGTTTTTAAGTGTGTGTGTGTAGATATATATATATATAATGGGGAAAGGCGGGGTTGCAGACCTGCCTAAGACATGCAGATGAGCATACAGTTGTATTTGCATATATATATATACACACACACACACACACACATACGCATGTGTGCATGTATGTATGTATGTACATATACAAATATATACATACATACACACACAATATTTGTCTTGCACCCAGTCATCATTTAGTTAATGATTTCACATATTTCCTATGTTCAACTAGTTGATGGGTGCGCAAAGTTTGCCAGGTCATATTTTTGGACTGTTACCATTTGGTACCCTCTTCACAGCCCCCAGAGAGGGTTTAGAGCAGATATAGCCCGTGAGGAAAATGGCATTGGCGCAGAGAAACGAGATGGGACACGTCATATTGTGACACTGTCTGATGTCATTGTGCCGGAACGTGGATAGATGTTGCTGGAGGGACATGCAAGCGGTACCCCGGATACAATGGAAGTACATTTTGGTTGCTACTTTTATACCCTTTGAAATAAAACATATTACACACTATTGTTTTTATTCATTTTTTTCTGTTTCAGATTTATTCTTAAAGAATCTGGCCGTTCTACAAAGAGCAGCAGACAACACATTGGAAGATTTTGAACATTCGATACATGCACTTTTATATAGAATTTTTCACTACATTACTTGTATAGGCATTGATATTGGTTTGAATATTTAAAATGTCTTATATATATGTCTCTATACAGAATCTTCAATTGCAATTCATTTATTTAAGTGAAAAAATGCTGTTCTAGATATGCTGTACATTGTGGTTTTAACTTTTAGCACCTACCATATATTTATGCAGACTTTAGTGGTGTCCTTATGTCATTTTAAAACGACATATCGCTTTTTATGTGTCTTCTAGCACAGACTAAAGCACTCAGCAACGTGTAGATGGAACCCCACTCTTTGCATTATGTAGTGTAGACTGTAAAGCCTGTAAGCTTCTTTAGATTTTTCCCTAAGCTCAATTAAACAGCCTTTCAAACTTAAGCCTCCACTTAAAATTCAGAACACACAAGAAAAAAGAAGCTGAATATTTGACGGTTTTTACAAAATGGCAGCATCCAGACCGTCAAATGAAGTTGATGTTAGAAGGAAAGGTTTGTCGTTTCTGCTTTTGATTGTTTACAAACAAAAGAACAAAAGCTGGGAGAGACGATGGCAAGTGCACCAACTTAAATAAAAAATGATGACAAAAGAAATGTCATCATTGGTTATGCCAGGGGCTCTCAACTCCAGTCCTCAAGACCCCTTCTCTCCTTCCCCCCAACAGGCCAGGTTTTATCGATATCTCTGCTCCAGCACTGGTGGCTGAATCAGTAACTCAAACACTGAGCCACTGATTGAGCCACCTTTGCTGAAGCAGGGAGCCACCTGTTCTGAAGCAGGGATATCCTGAAAAGCTGACCTGTGGGGGGGGGGGGGGATGGGGGGGTCTTGAGAACTGCAGTTGAGAACCCCAGGGTTATGCTAATGATCCCTCACCACAGGTTTGCTGCCACCGACTTCAATTCGACTCTCCTGTAAATCTTTTTCAGGTCTGTGCTCGAGAGCCACTGATAAACCTGGAGACCATGCTAAAGTCTATTTAACTACGTTAGGCCAGCGGTGAGCAAACTGGGGGCAGGAGATTTGTCTGGGTTGGGCGCAGGCGGTTGCAGAGGCCCAGCGCTCTTCCCAAAGGCATTTTAATGCCGTGGATCGCGTGCAACATTCCACTAACCTTGTTTCAGCCAGCTGTGTGACACATCGCCATGGCAACGCAATGGTCAAATGACGCCGCGGGGCTATATGACGTGACGTATCAAATGACGCCGCAGGTCACGCAACATGACGTCACATGACCCCGCAGCTTCAATTGACACGGATGCAAGGTGGGGGGTGGGGGGAGGTGCCTTACCAGGCAAGCTAGACAGGGGGGCGCAACAGAAAATGTTTGCGCTCCCCTGTGTTAGGAGATGCACTGCCATATTGCCAACAGAAGAGAACAAAAACTCATGTGTATGGGCAGTTAAAAAAGAGGCAAACAAAAATAAAATCAGTGATTCATTACAACTGCCATGGCTAAATAACATTGCTTGTATGGGGGTGGTTGTTAATAGCTGAAGCAATTTGCCTATGCACTTGAAAGATCTTACCCAGTTATACTGATTTAGCACAGTTAAATCAGAATTATATACCAGTCTGCGCAGACAGACAAGCGGCCAAGGCGAGTCCCAGTCTTCAAACAAAATTCTTCATCAAAAGAGCCGAGCAAATGATTCCATTATCCAGCCTTAAATATGTATGCCACATTATTACTACACCCTTTCAATGAAAAATTTCCAAATCTTAGAAGGGAAACAGGGTAAGAGCAATAAAACATGTAGGCTTACAGTTAACAAAAAGGGTAAGTGAAGGAATTATTACTCAGACAAAGTATATGCCTCTGAATCCCAAGGCTAGGCTAATAAGCTACAGAAAATGTCCTTGTTTCCACCGCTGCTTTGGAGCTAGAATAATGAACATTCAAACTATTCATCAAATAACATTGGTAATGACATCTAAAAGCAGAGCTTTAAAAAGGTGCAATCCCATAGTTGGCCAGTTGAATGTTAGGGGCCCCTGAATGGGAAGCGTTTGTCAATCAAGTGGTTTCTTTACCATTATCCTGTCCTGGTCAGAGAACCAATACAGTTCACGGGGGTGTGGAGGGGAGGGGCGGGGGGCACACGCTGGCTGTACCAGCACTTGCTGAATACGAACATCACACAAAAGGGAGTTACCAGAAGAAATCTAACCCCTCCCAAAGTTTAGAAATTAAAAATACTTACAGATGCCAGATTTGGGTTGAAAAATACAACAATTACCCAGATGAAACAACTAAAAGATGTCACTGGATTTAGTGCACTGTGGTCCAATTAAGGATTTCCCCTTTAAAATCACCATGAATACTATGCTGCACTGTCTAACCCCAAATAATAGCCTTTGCTTCTCAACAAACGCGCACACCCCCAGCTCTCCGGCAATAAGGAGGTTAAAATTAAATAAACAAGAGAAGAAAACTGATTTGAAATCAAATCTCTTTTAGCAAATGCCCAGCCATTTCCCTTACCTGTGTCCTTACCAAAGCGCTCCCGAAACCTGAAACCTCATCATGCCCCGGCCAAGTTACGTGGCCAGAATCCTAAAAATAAACCCTGGGAGAGGCCTTCGCCCTCCACGCTCTTCAAGCGGCCGAGTAGGTTTTCTGTCCCAGAATAGAGAGAGGCGGTGCGAGGAGGCAGATAGAGAGGACCCCTAAAAGGAAATCCTGCTCGGGGGACCTGTCCGTACTATTCCTGGTGTCACGTGGCTACATCCGAGCTCCTTTTACTCGGTAAAAAAACAACACTAAGGAGTGAGAGTAGTACAAGCCCATTATCAAGTCTTAGCTACTCCCTTAAAAAAAAGGGGGCTGCTGTGACCGATTCGAAAGGTGCAGACGCTCCTGGCAACATATGCTGAAGCGGATAGTTTCAGCACTTGGATATGAAACACCTGCTCTCCCATTCTTAATGGTTGTTTCACAATTTCATAACTACGTTCTGAAGTCCCAGCACAGTACTGCTTTTGACAGGGAGTATAGTTCAAGGCTCATGGCTAACGCATGGAAAAATATTGGAGCAATCTTTCAACAGTTTTCTACTCTACTAGAAAATATATATTTTTCCAATTACCTATTTATTTTTTATGCTTTGCAAATGAGCCATGGTCGCTGAAATCTAGGAATTGGAGCATTGTGTTGCCATGATACAGATGCAAAACCCCAACTAGCCCCTTACCAAAAATGTGTATGATACAGCCCATGTTATATGTACTCTTGGAAGAAAGGCCAAAGTTTGTAAGGCTATCCAAATGAAAGCGCTAGTAAAACGTTCCAATGGCAATACCAAAGGCTGGCAGCAATTTTAAAGGCCACACATTGTCAAGAAAAGGACAAGTCCACAAATCAACTAAGGAGTTGTTCTACATCGGGCGCCATCATTCTTATGCGATACGAGAGGGATATCGAAGACATAAAAAAACGTTTTTAAATGTCCTCTGAAGCAGTGTGCTGAAAAAAACAACAAAATGTGTTTTATTTTTGTTCCAAGAGTACAATATGGCCTATGGGATGGATGGATATAGATATATATATATTTATGTTTGTACTTGCTTTGCTAGTCCCATGCTGTGCTTTAAAGCTGTGTGGACGGCGATGCATCAGCTTAAATGGGCTCCACGTGAATGGATATTCTAGGCAAAAGGTGACACATTGTGTGCTCATTTGCATGTTATTTCCCAGAATCCCTTGCTGCAGCGGGAGCACTGTATGCTTGGTGATAATGGTTGAAAGGCAGGACACACACACACACACACACACACACACACAGTTTCGACAATCCTATACATCTGCACGCCCAGGGCGAGCGGATTTAACATCTGGGCGAGTTCCTATTGGCCCAAGCAGCACACGCAAACTCCCCCTACCTGACTGCGGATTGGCGCGCGCTCCCAGGCTTTGTGGGCGCGCGGCCAGACTCTATACGAGCCCGCGCATCACGCTCGACCATGGCGATCTTGCTGGAAGTAAGTACTCCTTTTTCTGCCTCCCCATGCCTCCCGCACTTCCTCTGCTGCCTCCCCATGCCTCCCGCACTCCCTCTGCTGCCTCCCCATGCCTCCCGCACTCCCTATGCTGCCTCCCCATGCCTCCCGCACTCCCTCTGCTGCCTCCCCATGCCTCCCGCACTCCCTATGCTGCCTCCCCATGCCTCCCGCACTCCCTCTGCTGACTCCCCATGCCTATCGCACACCCTCTGCTGCCTCCCCATGCCTATCGCACACCCTCTGCTGACTCCCCATGCCTATCGCACTCCCTCTGCTGACTCCCCATGCCTATCGCACACCCTCTGCTGACTCCCCATGCCTATCGCACTCCCTCTGCTGCCTCCCCATGCCTATCGCACTCCCTCTGCTGCCTCCCCATGCCTATAGCACTCCCTCTGCTGCCTCCCCATGCCTATCGCACTCCCTCTGCTGCCTCCCCATGCCTATCGCACTCCCTCTGCTGCCTCCCCATGCCTATCGCACTCCCTCTGCTGCCTCCCCATGCCTATCGCACTCCCTCTGCTGCCTCCCCATGCCTATCGCACTCCCTCTGCTGACTCCCCATGCCTATCGCACTCCCTCTGCTGACTCCCCATGCCTATCGCACTTCCTCTGCTGCCTCCCCATGCCTATCGCACTCCCTCTGCTGACTCCCCATGCCTATCGCACACCCTCTGCTGACTCCCCATGCCTATCGCACTCCCTCTACTGCCTCCCCATGCCTATCGCACTCCCTCTGCTGCCTCCCCATGCCTATCGCACTCCCTCTGTTGCCTCCCCATGCCTATTGCACTCCCTCTACTGCCTGCCGCGATGCCCCCGACCCCCCCCCCCCCCCCGCGCGGGGGACGGGAGGTGATAGCGGGGGGGTTTCTTCTCCATTCCCCGTGGCTGGCTGCAGTTTTTCCCCGTCCCCCCACCTCGCTGCCCCCGCTGGACGGGAGGTGGTGGCGGGGGTGTTCCTTCCCCCCCCCGGTCCCCGGCGCTCCCTTGGCTGCTGCCCGCGCGGGGCCGGAGATTGGCGGAGAGGAGGGGGGGGGGGAGAGAGAGAAAGTGCGTGTGTGAGAGAGCGTCTCGGGGGGGTAGGGGGGTGGTGCTGCGGCGGTGTCTGCCTCTGGAAGGAGGGCGACCCCCCCCCTCCTGCCGTGTGGAGGCCCCACTGCCGTGCGGAGGCCCCACTGCTGCCATGTGCGACCCCCTGCCTTACGTGTGAGAGTGACAGTGTGAGAGTGTGTTACAGTGTGTGTGTGTGTGAGTGTGCCTGTGAGTGAGTGTGCGCCTGTGAGTGAGTGTGCGTCTGAGAGTGAGTGTGCGTCTGAGAGTGAGTGTGTGTCTGAGAGTGAGTGTGTGTCTGAGAGTGAGTGTGTGTCTGTGAGTGAGTGTGTCTGTGAGCGAGTGTGTGTGTCTGTGAGCGAGTGTGTGTGTCTGTGAGTGAGTATGTGTGTCTGTGAGTGAGTGTGTGTCTGTGAGTGAGTGTGTGTCTGTGAGTGAGTGTGTGTCTGTGAGTGAGTGTGTGTCTGTGAGTGAGTGTGTCTGCGAGTGTGTCATCCTCTTGCCCTCTCCCTGTCGTCCTCTCCCCCTCTCTGTCTTTGTCTCTTTCTCTCTCTCTGTGTTCTCTCTGCGTCTGCGCGCACGTCTCTCTCTGCGCGCGCATCTTTCTCTCTCTCACACTGTGGATTTCTTATTTACCCTATATATCTTAACTGCCCTATACCTACACCGAAAAAACCTATACTGCTTTCTTCCAGATCTAACTCTCGAGCTTCACACGGAAGACATCGGAATCCCCCCTAACCCAACACCTCCCCTCCAATGTATAACATTGCGGGAATGAGGGTACCTGGAATGAGGGACTGCGGATCAAGTTAGATCCCAGGCAAGATTGCTGCTTTAGATATTGTGACGTGGGGGCGTCCAGGCACTAGTTATGGGGTTCAGGAAACTAGTCATTGACATCTGTTTTTTTTCCTTCTAAATCTGACATCACACACACACACACACACACACACACACACACACACACACACACACACACACACACACACACACACACACTAGTATAATGTAATACAATAAATAAACTAATGTCAAAAACGAATGTTGTTCTTACTAGGAATTTATCCATTTATTTTTTTTTAAAGCGGGACTAGGGGCGAGTAGATTTTTGGGTGATTTGTCGAACTGTGTGTGTGTGTGTGTGTGTGTGTGTGTATATAGTTATACGTTACCGTTCCAAGGATTGGTAAACAAGAGACAGCACATTGAGTGCTGTCTCTTGTTTACCAATCCTTGGAACGGTAACGTATAACTACATTCTCTATATGGGACCAACTGCCTTATCTGAGATATATATATATTTCAAATTCATATATATGAGCTAGTTGGCCCCACTTCTATACCGTGCAAAGGGAGACAATTCTAGGGATATGGTATATGTAGGCTCATAATTGTGACGGCTGGGCCTGCATCCGGTGGTCTCTGCCAGAGATAGGGATGACCATGTTTGGGAATCTCGCCCAATGTTTCCTTGTCCACGGCGCCCTGTTAATCTCATCACTAGGCCTAGGATGTGTACAGGGACCAGGGTAATCAGCCCCTAGCCGTAACAGACTATGGTTTGCGACTATTGTTTTAAACCAGACTGGTCGGCATCTCACCGAGTGGCTAGAGTGTATATCCACTGCCATTGACGAGAGTTCAACAGTTCTTACTTTCCCCAGTTACTGTGCGGTGCAGTGGTCGGTGCCTAGACCCTGTATGTTTCCATAGTCTCGGTCGTTGAGACTAGCATGTAGACCCAGTTGTTATCCTGTTGGGAATGGTGACTTTTCCCACGAGGATCCAGGAGAACATGAAGGGAAAACTCGCTTCAGCAACGCCCTCCACCAAGGAGTTTCCCCATATCCCCGTAGTTCGTTAAGTATTTCTGTGCTTGATGTATCGTGTGTTTTGCTATTAGAACACAAGGGTTTAATAAACCAAAGTTTATTTAGCCAGAGCTGTCTAGTGATTGTACGATCCGCGGTAGTCCGGTCAACCCGGATCGTGACAATAATATTTCAGGTGATCACTTACCATACACTAAAACAGAAGTCAAGTGTGCCAGTTTCTATACAGTTTTTTCCTTTGTTTAATCCAGGACTTAAAGAGGTGCTAAATAACAGCTTACAACTTTGTAGCAAAAGGAAATACTATCCTAGTTAAGAAACAAAACATAGTCCCTCAGAGTGACGGGAAACTCATGGTAACCACCCAACTGAAAGTGCACTGCACGGATTGTGGAACATCATGTGTCCCCAAGAAGAAAAAATACAGCTCAAGTGCGTTTGTGTTTTGAGACATTGGGTATATGAGGAAGAAGCAATCTCTTTCTGCCTGGTGTACAGTGCAAAATAGAGGTGTGTAAAACCAAACCTCTGCCATGCTTCTTACCGGCATACTCTTGTGGGCGATTTCTCCAGGGGTCGGCCAATTTGTGGCATCACCAAAATCACCAACCTGCAAGGTTCAGGGAGAAAACCTGTTAAAGAGAGAGCCGTCTACCATGGTCCCCTGATCCCTTCCTCTGTGTATTTGTAGGACTACAGGAATCAGAGGACCCCATCCCCTTCTGTTTTCATCATGAGAAGTTCCACGTCAATAAAGAGTCATGTTACCTTGCTGCCTCTCCTTGGCCGCGGGGTCCCAGCTTTCACCACTTTGGCAGGGATGGGAGGTTCTGGAAAAGGAAACGGGAGAGATTAAAATGTGTTCTCTCACCACTATGCGTGCATGTGTCACGGTTGCGCATGCATATGTCACGTACTGGTTTATGCGGAGCCCGAATTGCAGTTAGTATGACATTGTTGCTGATGGCACTGAATAAAGCAGTACTGAGCAGCAAGAAATACTGAGTTATTACCAGAAAATTAGACCAACACATAGTGTCAAAGGTGCAGTCCCTCCTAGGGACAAAATAACCAAGTCTGACATTTTAAGGTGTTAAATAAATGAACCAATGTCAGGGGCATTTTGAGAGGCAGGGTGACACCTGGGATGACACATTTTCACCCTCCAAACACCGACAAATGTTTTTAATGACAATATTCTTGTTTGTAAGCATGGTAAATGGAGGCTTGGGTGAGGTTTGATTACATCTAGTGGCTCTTTTTTTGTGATGTCACTGTATTCAGGAGTTTTCAAAGGCAAAGTCTTCCCTTATCTTTATTGGCTTTGTGATAAGGAGAGAGTGGGCTAAGGGCAGAGGAAACACCTGACTGACAAACTCCACCCTCCAGAGAGGAATTCTTGCCTTATTTCCAGTAAACCAAAGTACAGCCCCAAAATATGTGTTCAGCGTGGTTACATTTAAAGAGACCGCAAATAGAAATAATCACATGTGAAATCATTCACATGTCAAGACAGGCCCATAGCCCTGCCTTTCCCCATTATCTCTTAGCATACCATGCTTCCACTGCAGCAAGGGATTCTGGGAAATGACATGCAAATGAGCACTCAGTGTGTTAGTTTTTGTTTCTATGGATTAGAACAGGGGAGCGCAAACTTTTTCCCCCTGTGCCCCACTGCCGGTAGTTCCCCTCTCTCCACGCCCCCCCCCCCCCTTACCTTTGCTCCGGCGGTGGCGTCATTTGACGCCGCATTGCCATGGCGACGCGTGTAAGAAGCCGCCGGAGCCAAGGTAAGTGAGGTTTACAGAGGCCTTCGGCGCTCCCCCGGCACTTAATTTAAGTGCCTTCGGGATGCGCGTGGGGCCACTGTAAACACCGTGCCCCCGCACAGTCTCGGGGGGGCGCGACCCCCAGTTTGCACACCGCAGGATTAGAACATTGACCCCATATAAACTTATGCCTGCGGTATTATCTGCTTTTTCAGCACAGCCTGGGTTAAAGCAGTGCACAGCCAGTAAACCTGCCCCCACACACAACTGTTTCGACTTTGTGGGGATGTTGCTGGCTATGCAATATGAAGTTGGTAGTGGTTACAACTAGACCCTAAATAGTTGTGCTCTTTACAAAAACATGTTTTTTTCCAGCTATGAGGGATTGCACCTTTTAAATTTTCAGAACTTCAAATACAAAATGTGAAAACTTCAAGGCTGCCATCTTTGGATTGTCAAGGGCTCATATTCCCTACTGCTGCATGCACATTGAATCATAGAGGGAGTACTATGCTGCAATTTTTATCCAGGCATTAGCAAAGATTCACACCATGCATAAAGTTCTCTCTCCCCCTCTCCCCCCCCCCCCCCCCCACCTCTGGAAGCAGGGTGTTCCTAAGGTTCAGCTCTGAAGACCCTCTGCATTAAAAAAATAAAAAACACTGTGGATTGCTCCTTTAAAACCTCCTTTTAATGGCAAAGGAACCGGAAACATCTTCACAATTAAAAGCTGGAGCAACATCTTCACCCTTGACAATGTAGGTAGACTGGCATCGGAGCAGACTAGCTGAGATACCAGCAAACTCTGTGCCTTGCAATGATTATGACAAACACACATCCTGGGAGTGATGATCAGCTGCTCCAATAGGCTGTTCAAAGCTAAACATCAGCGATTAGCAGCTTCTCAACCTCCACCACACAAAGATCTGCTGTTACAAACTGATGGGAAGAAGTAAAAACACAGGATTGTTCTGAAAATTAAATACCGTATTGGCCTGAATATAGTGCTATGTTTTTTTCCCTAAAAATGTCCTTCTCAAAACTGTACTTGTATTATATACGCAGCTCAACACCTTTTATTTTTTATGTAGAACACCTTCAAAACTATAGGGGTCCTTTATGTGCGAGGTCGCACTATATTCGGGCCAATACGGTATTAGCTGACGTATAAACCATAATCTGGCTGCATTGTTTTCCTTTAAATTGATCCCATCTCAACTTTTACTTTGTTTTTTTTTCTCAAAGAGGCTAAATTACAATGGAGTCTTTCCCCCTCCAACAAGTAGATTACAAGTTTCCAAATATGTGACCTCAGCAACCTGCCCAGAAGTCGTAGCAGCCTCCCGTCATGAAAAAGAACCTAATTGGAGACCAAAGTCTCCCATATTTGCAAAGTGACATGTTGTACTGTGCAATCCGTGCAAATGCCGGCGCCCCGCACCATCTGCTGCGGAACCGTATATATGTTGTGATGAAGCAACCCAACAAGCAGATATACTAGGAAGGCAATGTCTAGACAGAAAACCGAAGTACACCCACTAAAATTGCTCACTGGTGCCTAAAAATGTAAGCAAAAAATGTACAGGCATACCCCGCATTAACGTACGCAATGGGACCGGAGCATGTATGTAAAGCGAAAATGTACTTAAAGTGAAGCACTCCCTTTTTTCCACGTCTCGATGCATGTACTGTACTGCAATCGTCACATACGTGCATAACTGATGTAAATAACGCATGTGTAACAGGCTCTATAGTCTCCCCGCCTGCGCTCAGCTTCGGTACAGGTAGGGAGCCGGTATTGCTGTTCAGTACGTGCTGACAGGCGCAAGCATGAGCTGCCATTTGCCTATTGGGCGATATGTACTTACCCGTGAGTGTACTTAAAGTGAGTGTCCTTAATCCGGGGTATGCCTGTATATGCTGCAGGCATAAGCTTTTAGGGATCCATGTTAAAATGGGCAAGAAGCAAAGAGTGACGCAGAGTGCTCATTTGCATGTCATTATACAGACTCCCTGGCTGCAGTGGAAGCATTGCATGCTAAGGCAGCGGCCCCAGTGCCTGCGCTGCATGTGCGCTTGCGAGGCATGCGGCGCGTGCAGCCAAATTCCCCGGTCTGCAGAGAGCTGCCAGGGGAAAGACAGGGGGCGTGGCCATAACATCACCCGGCAGGTTCGCCCTCATTGGCTGAATCACCAGGGGCGTGGCCTAGCGCTCTGTCGCCACTGAGTGGCGGCTCTTGTTCCTGCAGCGTCCGCCATAGCGGGCGCTGCAGTAGCCAGCGGGGACCGAAGAAATAATGGGAAAAGGCAGGTTACAGACCTGTGAATATACAGGCACGTCCTTAACAGCAATACCGGCTCCCTACCTGTACCGAAGCTGTACGCAAGCAGGGAGACTATAGAGCCTGTTACAAATGCGTTATTACATCAGTTATGCACGTATATGACGATTGCAGTACAGTACATGCATCGATAAGTGGGAAAAAGGTCGTGCTTCACTTTAAGTACATTTTCACTTTACATACATGCTCCGGTCCCATTGCGTATGTTAATGCGGGGTATGCCTGTATAGCTACATAATTAGGCTTTTAAACAAGAAAGGTGGTAGAAATAACATTTATGGAATGCAAATTTGCATTTCAACCCTATTCATTATATTGCAATATAACGATTTTTTTTTTTTATAAGTGCAACAAGAATATAATTTTTCAAAAAAACACATACCTTTCATGGTTTTATTATTTGGCCATTTAACAATTACAAATGGTTGGATTCTATATAAAAATTCCAGTGCTGTACACCTAAAATATGCACCTCGTTTTAGCACAGCAGCAGCTGCCAGAGCTGCATCAGGAAGAGACTAGTAATAGCCAATGAGTGATTAGGAGTCCATTCCAGAAACATATGGGACATGATCATAGCATGACGTGGCCCAGAGACCGTTCAACAGCGTCTGACATTGCTGGAGCCCAGAGGCGTGGCACAAAACACACATGTGCTAATTCACGGACAGCGAGGAGAGGAGAAGGCAAAACTGAGCTGAAGGGAGAGCAGCTTTTAGGGAGGAAGGGAGAGAGGAGGATCACAACAGTGACATTGCAGGAAAGGGAACAAACATCTTCTTATGCCGCCTGATCTTTGCCGCCAATGTAAAACAGCGGATGCAAAGAGTGTTAAAGGGTCAAGTATTCCCTGTGGTCAGATGAGGGAAGCTGCAGTGAAATAAATGGCAATATACAGAACCAGAAATCCTGCCTTGGAGAGGGAAGCCAGGACAGATCATGTGATCACACACAAGTTTACTTGTGATAGCACTTAATCTGTGCCCTGTGGGTACAAGAGTTTAACCCACAAGGGGACATTTAAAGAAGACTTTAGAGATTTCAAGCATATAACAGTCCATAGCACTTGCATTTTTCAGTACCAAAAGTGCCTTGCCTTGGTGTGGCAAAGTTATAAAGGTAATATATGTGTTGTATTTACATCAGAAAGTGTTAACCTCGATACATATACGTATCTACAAAATCTTGTTACCCCAATGGCAAATAAAAAAGATCAATGCCGGGTCTAGCCCCTTTACAGCTGCGCTATGTATTGTAGCTCCCTCTGGCACTAACTGGGTTGACGGTGCGTGTCAATTTGATGTTGGCAAAGGTTTGTGTAAATCCCCACACCATGTTATGCAGAATTTCAATATCCATTACTGAAGGATTCCAGAACCCTGGCCCACACAAAACACTCAGCTCAGTACCAGCCGATGTTGACCAGTGACAATGAGTACATTCTGGGCACACTGGCATACTCCATGCAAGGTACAGAACAGGGATGGCTTATTGAAGCAGTGACCCTTTTAGTGCATGACATATGCAAGTTCCCAGGGCACCAAATGGATAAACCTCATCTCGATCATCTGTTTAAACAAGAAACCGGTCTTCACAACAGTTTACCGCAACTCGCCAAACTATTCTAGGACATAACATGCACACAGCAGATTAATGGGCATTAAAAACCTTGTCCTTCACCATCATACAAAAACAAGTGACACGAGTCTCAACACCATTGGACGTCGCAGAATCAAACAGCCTATTTTAAGGAACAGTCCTGATGCAAGAACAATGACCCTGAAAAGCAGCACCTGAGTCAATAAAAGTCCTTACCTCCCCTCTGGGGGGGAAAAAGTGCGCTTTTACAAACGGTGTCCTTTCTCAATTTGCTCCGTTGGTCCAAGGTCTCAACAACTATAATTAAGCAACATTCAATGGAATGTCATACACCCACTGCTCCTACCAAATGAGATAATAATGTCTTTCAGTGTTTGTTTATAATTAAACTTCCAACAGGCAAAAACCTTCTTGGAGAACTGGGCCATATTTCAGCCCTTCATTAATTGCAGCTAATAAACTCGTAAACATGACCGATGCCTGCAACCTTCCTATGGCTTGGTCCCAGCTGGCTGCTGCAGCGCCCGCTGTGGCAGGCACTGAAGGGACAAGAGCCGCCTCTCAACGGGGCCAGGCCCACCGCAAGGGGCGGCCGCCGCGCTGAGCCGTCAGTTTTTCCAGCAGACTGGAAAATTGTGATCAGTACTAGCGACGGAGCGCTAGGCCACGCCCTCCGGAGGTTCAGTCAGTCAATGAGGGCGAACCTGCTGGGTGACATCATGGCCGCGCTGCCCCCAGCCTGGCAGACGCACGTGCAGCGCAGACAGCGGGGCTGTAGCCTAATAGCTAGAGCAGGCCTGGCAAAAAAAGTGTGTTTGGCTACCTATCTTTACATAAATTCTCCCTCATCTGGGGGCCAGACTCACATTTTTTGCATCAGTTGCCTTACACGTACTTTGCGTTTCCAGCTTACATTTTAACATTGCTTCCATTAAAATGACAATATTTTGGTACAGAATGAAAAATTCTCCCTTTATATGCCCATGAACTCTTGACAGTCATAATTCAACAACCAGGTGCCTGCTCTATGTATTGCACATATGTTTCTTACCCAAAAGTGGGTGTGTTATAGTAGCGGTCTCCTCTAATCCAGTGAAGGCCCTAAAATATTGAAATTTTTGTGGCCAACAATAGTTCACTGCAAGATCAGTTGGGATGAAGAGAGATGTTATATGGTCAAAATTGTTAAGACATATGGTGTGTAGGATGTGGATTTCCAAAATGCCTGAGGGGCAGACACATGGATTTGTGGGCATTACCACTATATTATAGCTCAATAGAGAATTTATAAAGCCTAATGGCACAACTTGTTTTTTTTTTTTTTTTTTTAAAAACACTACATATTGAGGTTGCAAGGAAGCAAAAGCCACTCACGCAATGATCATTAGCCTTTATTTTAGACATTTGAGATTTAACAGCTGTGAAGATTTAGGCCCTAAATACCAACGACAAATAGCACAATAGGATAATGGATTATATATAAATTCATGCTGGTTAAGTGTAGAGGTTAACTTCTGATAGAAAAATTGTGTGGCCTCTGCCAACCCTACAGCAAAAGGATTTTAACCCACTCACTTATTTGACAACGTTTCTGCTAGTCGAAGATTGTTCATTGTTTACAGATAAAACAGGCAGCACTAAAAGGGACAACCAGGAGCTGTGCTTTGTCTCAGCGGATTACATGGCTGGGGGTAGGTGGTGGTAAATTGCCTAATGCAATAAATACTCTGATGGAAGATAGCTAGGTTATAACTTTGCACTAGAGAGGAGTTATTTACTGCAGCTCTTGGCTTCACTTGCCAACCTCTGCTAGCTGGGATTAAATAGCAACTCCCCATAGGAATAAGAGGCAAAACATTTATACAGAGTGCCAAGCCAATCCCAGGCAGACAGCTCAGAAACACGGCTCTCCGATGTCGACGAGAACTGCCTGTATCAAACACAGCAGGCATGCTTAAGACTATAGGTATCCCACACTTTTGCTATGGGAAGAGTATTTTATTTTTTATCGCTGGAATCCATTATAGAGTGAAACATGTTTGTTTTTTTTCTCATAAAACTACAGTAAATGACAATGAAGTATGTATGATCAACATAATAATAAAGAAATAAAAATGCAGTTTCTGTGCACCTAACCATAAAACATACGTGCCAAAGTCTAGATAAATATATAAACATCGGCAATATCCTCCAGGACCAAACCGCGGCGCGTAACATTATCTGATAAAAACTATCTTGCAACATCCAGAGAGAACCAACAGAACACCCCAACACACAGCGTTTTGCCAGGACTTCAATCACTCCCTTTAAAGGTGTTTTGGAGGAAATTTGCCGGCATTACAAACGTAGATAGTTTGGAGGGTCAATATGCAAATGACTGACCAGGCTGCAACTCAGATTCCTTGGGTTTCTGATGTAGAAGCAATGTCACACATTTAAAAGGGTATATATACAGAGCAGGGGTTCTCTACAGACCCCCCGCCCCTTCATGTTTTCAGGATATCCCTGTTTCAGCACAGGTGGCTCGAGCCACCTGTGCTGAAGCACGGATATCCTGAAAACCTGGCCTGTTGGGGAGGAGGGATCTTGAGAACTGATGTTGAGAACCTCTGGTATAGAGTTTAGACATTCTCTGTGGACTCAATCCAAGCAAGTTCTTATTTTCTCCAAGGCCAGCACTGGCCATTTAAAAAAAAAAAAAAAAAATTAAATATTGGTTTATTAAATGGCTTTGCCCCTCTTCAATTTCTGGACCTTCAAAATACCCAAATAAATAAATAATTACTGATCAAGAAAGTAAAATAAAAGGGATATCAACCACACTGGTGAGAAAGTTTACTATAGATGGACAGATTAAGCACACATGGTCAACGGAGCATTATGCCTATCATTTTTATGCCTTACATCTTCAAGGAAGCAATAAGTTTTAACTAGAAAACCGACCCGTACCACGCACTAACTAGCTGTTATGCACATCCAAATATCTGTGACTTTACAGCACCACTGGAGTGTAAGATTTTGGATCAGTTTCCCTTCTAGATATTTGAAGTGACATTATGTACATCTCTGAAGTAATGTACAATAACCCCATGTATTTAAATCCACCCCTACATCAATCCTGCAAATTGCTGCATACATGTTTGGTACCAAGTAAAAATGCGAGAATTTTACAGCATGAAGGACCCCCAATGCATTCCTCCTTTGCAAACCGATAAAGAATGAGTTTGTGCACTACAGGGCTAAACATTACAGGGTAGTAAGTTGCAGGCCTTCTCAGTAGTCACAGGACTGACCTGTTTTTTTCTACCAGCTGTGTCTTTCCACAAAAATGTGTAACCTTTAACCAGCCTCCTCCTCCCCACCCCCCCCCCCAATCATGAAGGCCCCTCCTCTTGATCCCCACCCTACCGTGTTTATCTGCAACTCGTGTTTATCTGCAACTCGTCTCAAGCTTCGTTCAACAGGCTGTTTATGGAATCCACAGCTCTCTGAAAGCTCAGATAGGAAAGGCTGGGCAAAGAAGCTGGGAGGATTTTGCTCCTCCCAATGGTTTACCTACTATGTACTCTGCCTCCTGAAAATAAACACATGCTTAATTGCTGTACATCTGCAGTTTTGACCGAGCACAGCAAGAACGCTTTACAGCTTCCAGAAAACAGCACTTCCAATGCCAAATGTTCCAGCAACCCATTCCAGTGCAAAGGTCTGTTGTGCAGCGGCAGTAGTGTAACAGCACAGAGCTCTGTCACCACTTCCTAGAGCTGCCCTTCTATTCAAATGAGACGGCTGCTTTGCCTTTTGCTACTCTAGAACTACTCCAATGAATAGAATTGCCACATCTGCCCTGTAACATGAGCTGTCAGTCCAGTACTGATAACCCTCACAGCACTTTAACGTTGCATTGAGGTCCGATCTTCTTGCCATGCTGGTTTAACAAAGAGCTCTATCAAGGCTTAAATCTGCGGTGCAGCACAACTAGATATTCACACACACACACACACACACACACACACACACACACACACACACACACACACACACACACACACACACACACACACACACACACCACTGCTCCAGTTATGAAGCAGCAATCCCAGAGACATTTATATTATAATAATAAAAAAAAAAAACATTTTGAACCAGAGGGTCATCCTGAGCTGAACCGTGCTATTTTTAGCGCCGTGGACCTTCCCAAAATACATACCGATCTGGTTGCCGCTGTAATTTCCATCAACATTTAAACGGTCATCTAATGCCACCCCCTTGGTGACGTTGCAGCCCCCTATTGACCTGCAAAATTTAGTGGCCATTTTGATTTTACTTTTGGGGAGGAAAACACTGGCAACTAAACCAGCAAATATCCTGGTAACCTCAGGGTGGTCCCCAGAGCTAAAACAAAATAACTATTTAGCAGTGAAGGACCTCTAGATTAGATTGTAAGCTCTCCGTGGCAGGTTTCCTATCCTATTGTTTGATTTTCTTTGCGGCGCTTATTGTATTACAACTCCTTGTACTGTATTGTCTCTTTTGTAAAGTACACTGTGGGTGCAATATAAAAGATCCACGTAAAAAAAAGATAAGCTTTGCAGGAATGCCACTTTAAACTTGTATTGAAGCACTTCCCATCATTCTACGGCTACGGCCCCAGTGCGGCCTGGTGGCGCGTGCACGGGTGAAAGCCGCGAACTGCGGTCTATTGTGGAGCGATGGGATGCACGGCGCGGCCATGATGATCTACAACACCTGCACTCCTATTGGCCCACACTATCTGCCCTGACATTGGCTGGCCGCACACCACGTGATCGCAGCACGGCAAGGAAAGACAACATTCTTGTCTTCTCTGCCAGCGGACGCGTCATCGCGCTTTGCGCACCCACACGGCGACTGGGGCCTGCCCCACAGAGGGCTGTGCTGTGGTGTGTGGCCCGCACAGCAACGGCCACTGGAGACCTGGCCTACCACGGATCTTCTTGCACCCGAACGTCACACTGCACCGTAATCTTGTCCTACAGCGTAACCTTACTGTGTACATACCCACAAGAACAATTGTGATACTTTATCTCAAATCATGATCTTCAACATACTGCACCTCAGCCTCGCACGCTTCACTTTTTTTTTGCAGGCTTCCCGTGCTGCACGGTTACTTCCCAAAACACGAACAGGTACGATGTTAGGGGCACAGTGTAAGGGAACATACAAGGTTTGCAATAATGCCGTATGCACTGTATCAGATGCAAGACGCTAGGAAAAGTAAAGAAGATACAGAAAACGAAGGGCATGGAATTAGTAAACTCAGTGCATTTAAAAAAAAAAAAAAAAGTGTGTCTCAATCACGCCACAGCTTCTAATAAACTTATGAGATCAATGGCAATCTCCCTTTAGAAGACAATAGGATGTCCTGAGCAAAGGATTCCCGGACATAAGAAGGGAGAAGCAGAGCACACTACATGAGAGGTAGGCACCACCAAACATACACCTGAACTCGAAACAAAAGTAGCCACTTTGTTGTGGGTGACAAGTTGTTTTCTTGGTTTAAATGTTGAAAATGTGGTGGCAATAAATAATACACAACACATGCTGAAGTAAAAAAAAAAATGGATTTAACTAATCACGCTTATCTATACAGTCTATATTATATTATACAGCAGCAGGACCTGAAATTAATAGGGGGTTGTTAATTAGTGCCAAGTCACAGAGAAACTCCCATTGACTAATGGGCTTTATGTGCAATAGTGCCATCAGTTTAATGACCCCCCCTCCCCCCCCGTTGTGCGCACTGTCGGATTGCTCTCTCGCCAGAAGCAGAAAAAAACCGGGTGCAATGTATGTGAGAAAGCAGAGAAACAACCAAAGGCAGAATAGGGACATTAGCTATATCCGTAATAAAGTCCGGGGTAAATACACGCAGAAACTAGAAAATAGTAATGTGCGAACAATGCCTGTAAGGTGTATAAATTAAAGTATTGCTTGAGGGGGCGTAGGAATAGTTAAAGACGCCCAACCCGTTGCACTGCCAGAACAGTTGAAGCCTGCAGTGGCACTGCCCCCTTTGACCATCACACCTATCTCACTGAATGCACTACCAATCCACTTCTTTTACACAAGAGGTATTGCATGGGCAACAGCAGCAGCAGAAGCATCTCCTCCACGCATACTGCCCATCCTAAAGCTCTATGGATACACAAGAGTTACTCTGGAGGGATTGGCAGAGCAAATAGGTTCACTCCATGCTCTCTCTCACACAGTGATACAAACAGGTACAGCATAGGCATAGGCAGCAGTGCTAGCCTCCCCCGATACACACACACACAGTCCTGCCAAACCAGCCATCAAACAAACAGAAAGGGAGCAGAGCAAACCCGCACGCTGAACACCCACATACAAACCGCCTGCCAAAATGCCTCGGCCTTGTAATGGAGGGGTCACCTTAGTGTAATAACAGGAGAGAGCCAGCATAAGGACAAGTACACATCCTAGCAAGAAACAACACCATTACCCTGGTAAAGGGACTCATGGAGCAAATTGATAGAAAGGGTGTTACTCCCACGAGTGACAAGGTAGAAGGGTCAGCAATCGCTTTGGTGGCACAGCGGGCAGAAGAAACATTTTTTGTAATCCAATGATAAGAGAGAAACAATCCACTACACTAATATTACATAACATGATTGCCACATTAAACCCATTGATACTATGTGCCAGAATCCATCTATCTATCTATATACATATGCTTATTAAAAGGACTGGGAATATAGCCCCTGCATCTATATATTTATAAACAACTGCAGCTATAATTATATAATACACACTTTTTTCCTGTGGCCTTCATTCTTCAGCTGTACATCCGACTGATGTAGGTGTGGTTAACCCTTTGAGTGTCGGAGGCGCTGTCTGCCATTAGTGTAGATCGGTTCCTGAGCTCTACAGAAACGATTGACGCCATCTCCCCTAAGGAAACCAGCAATGTTTTTTGGGACGTAGCTCCTACACGCCATGGGGAACCCGGGGGCGGGTGGAGGTATGGGGGGGGGGGGGCAGGACTCATGATACAGCAGCCACCTCCAAAGTCACTGAAAGGGTTCAGTAAGCATTTCCTACACATATCCTAAATTAGGGGTTGGCAACTGTAGTTCTCAAGGGCCACCAACAAGTCAGATTTTAAGGATATCCCTGCTTCAGCACAGGTAGCTCAATCAGCTGAAGCAGGGATATCCTCAAAACCTAACCTGTTGGTGGCCTTTGACAACACGAGTTGGCCACCCCTGCCCTAAAGACAAGTACAAGAATATCCAGAGCGTTTATACAGGAATATGGATCCGCACGGAGTGTTAGTAGATTACATTACCATTTATCGTCATTAACTACTTGCCGGTCCAAACTGCCGGCGCACAAATTTCATGTACTTTCCCATTTTTCATCCTGATCACGCACCTCAATGTAAAATGCTTCAGCCCAGAAACGTTTTTCTATTTCAAGATGAGAATGTTTATGTAAATACATTTTGAGGGGATGCCTAATTATGTCTGGCAGAGGCTTTCAAAATCAGCTTTGATCACCAACTTTGGCATTGCGGCTACGTTTTATCCCCTCCATTAATTAGGAGTCCCTTACTGGTCCCCAACCAAAAGCAGTGTGCATTGCATTTTTTCATCTGTTTTGATACGGTGCATTTCTTAGTGAGGATTTTCAGAGCACAAACTAGCTCACACACATACTTCAAGTTGCAAAGTAACAGTTAAAAACGGTAGTTTTTGCAAATCTCTGGGTGCTTCTACTTTACAGTGTCCTAAATTATGCTGCTACTGGGACTACACCTGAAAATCCAGTTTAAATGTGATGTTCCTTTAAATAAATGAGCAGTCAAATTTACAAAGAGAAAGGGAGGAGAACCTGTGTGAGAAATGATCGCCACCAGCTACATATCAGCATGTTAAAGGTGTAGCCCAACTTAATCTATTTATACTGTAGTTGTAATGTTATGACAGCACTTAGACCAGTGGTAGGAAACATGATATACCTCCAGGGCCGCATGCAAGGCCCTCGAGTACTCAAAAGGGCCGCACATTACCCAAATATATATATACATACAGTGCACAGGCAAAAACATTGCAGTCGTGGGTAGGAGCATCTCCCCCACCCCCTCCAGTTGGCTTCTTAATGCCAGCACTCTGATGAATACGGTTCCACTCTTCGTACACTGGGAACTAGTGATTACTACGGTCATTAGGCAGTAGTGGAATCAGCAACATCTCCACTTCCCTTTGCACTGGGGAGAGAAGGATGCTAGGGTGGCCAGCTGTTGAGTGCCCGCAGGTTAAGTCCCCGAGGGTCGCATGCAGCCCCGGGCCACCTGTTGCACACCAATGGCTTAGACAATACACATCTAGTGAGCCATATTTAACGCGCTTCAAAATTTAAAGTTAACATCTAGCCCTGGAGAGCCCAACATTTACAATAGCCACAAGCCAATATCGTAAACAGAAATTTAAGCATCAAATCAGTTACAAAGACTAAAGTCCTAAGTTACCTTCAGTGACTAAAGAATTGCATAGGTTATTAGAAGTGGCAAAATCTGTGTTTACGGATGTCCAAAACAGAGGATGTAACAATCAATGAGCTATTTGCCAGTGTATAGTGTTTGAAGGATGGCTCCACCATGTTTTAAAATATAGCTTCTAAATGTTATCAAATGCGTATAGACTGTCGGTGCAAAGTGATACAGAAAATGTAATACGTTCTTTGCAGTCAGAATTATTTTAGATTTATGCAAAATTAGACTGCTATATATGGCGATTATGCGTACAACTTGGTTCTCCTTTGAGAGCGGCACAAACTTGCATTCTCTCATTGCTGCAGTGTTAGACAATTCCGAACTACAAAGGATTAGGAAATGTAGGAAATGTAAGATATGTGTTAAGATGAACTCTAAAGAAACATTTACTTCTACTAGAACACGAGAAATTCACAAAATCCACACGTTTGATTGTACGGCTGCAGCCCCCAGGCGGTGCGTGCAGCCGAATCCCCCGGTCTGCAGTGGGAAAGACAGGGAATTGGGGGGGGGGGGGGGGAGGTCGTGATGGGGCGCAGCCGTGATGTCACACAGCAGGTTCGTTCTCATTGGCTGAACCGCCGGGGGGCGTGGTCTAGAGCTCCGTCACGACTCCTACTCTCAATTTTCTTGAGAGCAGGAGTTTCTGTTGGCGCAGAACGGCGCCCACCCCCCATTGTGGGGTGGATATTGTCCCTGCAGCTTCCGCCATAGCGGGCGCTGCAGTAGCCAGCAGGGACCTGGCCTAACACTTTGTTTGTTATTTATCTAATAACGTGTGGATGTGGCCAACAATATATTGGACGGACCACTCGTTGCCTTAAAATCAGGATTATGGAACACCTTTGTCTAATCATAAAGAAGGATCTTAATCAACCTGTCCCTAAACACTTCTCTAATTGCCCAAGGGGAATCGTTGAGAATTTCCCTTCCCTATGTATTGAGTATGTACCACCCTTACCCAGAGGAGGGAGCAGAACTAAAAAGTTCTAGATCAGCGTGAAGCTGTCTAGATCATTACCTTCAGGACCAGAACTCCCCTTGGTCTTAATATAGATTGGGACCTCACTCATTTTCTATAGTATGTTGTTCAACAGTAAGACAGTTTTTCTTATTTGTTCATCTAATCACTTTTATTATAGATCATTATTAGTTGAAATATCAGCATTATAAACTGTCCTCTGACTTAGTTACTTGAGGTTACTATCTAAAAGTCCTTATTGGACTTTTCATATTTAATAGGTGTTCTGTGTAATTACCAACTGTGATATATATGGGGGTTGCAAATATTTAATGTGGTCGATTTCCATTCTTTGGCTCCTTGAGTTTTTGGAGTACAGGCATACCCCGCATTAACGTACGCAATGGGACCGGAGCATGTATGTAAAGCGAAAATGTACTTAAAGTGAAGCACTACCTTTTTCCCACTTATCAATGCATATACTGTACTGCAAACGTCATACACGTGCATAACTGATGTAAATAACGCATTTGTAACAGGCTCTATAGTCTCACCGCTTGCGCATAACTTCGGTACAGGTAGGGAGCCGGTATTGCTGTTCAGGACATGCTGACAGGCGCATGCGTGAGCTGCCGTTTGCCTATTGGGCGATATGTCCTTACTCGCGAGTGTACTTAAAGTGAATGTCCTTAAACCGGGGTATGCCTGTATTATTATTAATATGGTGATTGGGATTCTATGTTCCAACATATTTTTGCTCTCTGACATGTGAATGTTTGTTCACTGTACATTTACACGTTTATATGAAATTAGGATTTTTTTTTATGCACTGACCCTTGATCTTTGGGTAACTAATTTATGTGTAGATTTTTTGATCCTTATACAGTATATCAAATTAGTGGTTTATACTGATTCAACTGTTGGATATATTTTTTTTGTAAATTTGTATATTCTCATTTCTACATACTCATTTCATGCATACTCCTTGATAAAGGACCCATATGGTCCGAAACGCGTTGGAGTGTTAGTAACATAACCCCATAGGGCGAGACAGAGTGTTGCTGAATAAATAGAATTTTATTTTTTCTACCACCTGGCTCCCTGGCAGTGCACTGTTTTTGCTCTCTTCTCTTGCTGGATTACTCCCTACAGATTGCACGCCATTTGGATGGACCATGCAGGATATTTGAGGACAGATGGAGTGGGTAAGATGTATTTCATTATCGATTTTGTGATTATTTATGGATGAGTGCCTTTATTACCACTGTTATGTCTCCAATGAGGTTACACTAGGGTGCTTTATTGGCATCCTTGTTTGTTACCTTCAGGAGACGGGTGTTTTGGTGACTCACATATCACACTTCATTGTTATACCCACTCCTTGATTCATTCTGTCCTCTAGTCCTGATTAATCATTATGGACATTTATGCTCGAAGTTCCACCAGCTCTGGAGCACCCATTTCTCCATATATCATTTCTACATTAGACCTTTTTTGGTCTCTATATTGTTACCCTTTAAGGGTGAAATCAAGGGTTACTCTTTATCCCTTGCCAGAATAATGTGAATACTTGTTTGCTACAGCAATGGTTTATTTATGATTATTTAAATGTATTCAAATTTATTTTTTCTTTACCATTATTTGTGGCTTACAATTATTGTACATTAGATTCATTGCTCTGGCATGGATATGCATACGTTGTTTAAATTTGTTGTATTTCATTTTTTAATATTGTTGTCTGTTTCTGTTCATCTATAAAGTTTTTCATATTCAATCTTAGTCAGGTGACATTCAGTGCCAAGGAGGAGGGACGTTGCGTCAGCCCGACTGTTCTGAGTCACGGGGTGATTATGTCATTCCTGGCAATGAATGGCGCCAAAAAGGTAACTATAAAAGATGTGTGCTCTATGTTTGTACCCTACACCAGGGGCTCACAAACTTTTTTGCTGCACCCCCCTCTGCCTGTGCTGGTTACCACGCGCAGCAGTGCCACGTGACCCGCGGCGGCATTTCACGCCGCGTTGACATGGTCACACGTCCTGAGCCCGGCTGAACCTCGGTAAGTACAGGTTGTAGAGGCCTCAAGCTGTCCCCCGGCATTTACTTTAAATGCCTTGGGGGACAGAGAGGGACTTCTGCAACCACCCGCGCCCCCACCAGAAAAATCTCCCGTCTCCCTTGGGGAGGGGGGGGCGCGCCCTCCCAGTTTGCACACTGCTGCCCTACATCTTGATAAAGCGCTTAGCACGAAACGCGTAGGTGCATTTTTTCCCCCTTACATATTGTGAGCTAACACAATAAACACACCTTTATTTGGAGTTGCTTTGGAATATTTCATATTTTTTTTTCATCTGCGGTCTCTGGCTGTGCTCCTGCCTCACCACACTATCTATTGATTACTCATCGATGGACTGCACACCCTGGAGTGTCTGGATTACGTTGGCAGGTAATGGGCTTTAGCCCTGTATCGCATTACGTTTGCGGAATATTTAACACATTATCCCTTACGGGGGAAAATATTGTGGCCAATTATCGTGGTTGTCAAGTGGACACCATTAGGTCCTTCTCTCTCCTGGGTTATATACTATATGGACTGCCTTTTGGGATATCTGCATAGCACTCCGGATACTTATGGATTTAATACCTATACTTGGATAGAGTATACATCTGATTTTTTGAGCGCCATCTCTCAACCAATCACATTAGTAAATAATACATAATGCATAAAGTATAATGCAGCCCTTAAGACATAGGCCCTTATTCAATACAGTTGAGGTTCACTCACTACTAAGTGTCCATTACCCAGCTTTTCACTGTATTGAAAAGAGACCAAGTCACAAACTTTGACCAAATGGCTTTATATCCCATCAATAATAAAAGCACTCCTTCAGAAATTCTCCCTTCAGTACTTCTGATCGGTAAAGAGAAAAGCACATGCCTGCCATAGTTGCATGCAATCTGTTCTTTATTTGAAGGAGTCTGTATTTAAACATCGCTTTCTATCTGTATTATCATTTCCTTTGCAACAGTAGTGCAAGTTGTGGAGTAAATTGGATTTGTGTTATCACACACCCCATACAATTCTGAGCCCACACTATCAGGTTTCAGGGAGCAACACTAGGGATTACAAGTCAGTAATGACCAAAGTGCCCGTCCCTGGTAATCAGCATTTAACACCAGGCTCTTCAAAAAAATGCATTCACTCCTATGTATTGTGGGGAAAAATGTGTAATAAAGAAAAGACTCAAAACCATCACTGCACAAGTTAAGGCGACAACACTGAAATCACTTGCTGGGTTACAATATATGTACTCTGCAATTATGCTAGTTTTCCCTGTGCACATATAGCACACATTTGTGTCACTCACCCTATGCAGTATGGCCAGAAATCATGAAAAAGAAGCATTTGCCGGGACAGCATGCAAAACATAGAACTATGGTGTCCAAGTTTCTGCATCTATAAATCATATGTATTTATCTGGAATGGAGAAGAATAAGTGCTTGTGTGACCAAACCATGTAAGCATGGGAAAACACCTGTTAACATTGGTTACTCTTTCTAAGGCCTCGGCCATGATTAGTGCTTGCTTGCGGAAGCGCGCTAGCGCGCGCTCCAGCTCAGCACTGAGCCCCTACAGCCGCAATTAGAGCGGCTTTAGTAGGGGCTCACCTATGCTTCCGCAAGCGCGCGTAAGCGTAGGTCTTAGGGGAATTTATAATTCCCCCGCTTGCCGCCGCGACAGGCCGGTCACGTGAGCGGTTCACCCAATGAGGGCGAACCAGCTCCGTGACGTCACTGGCCCGCCCCCGGCCAGTGACGCGCCCGCCCCGCTGATGGCACGTGCGGTAAGCAACCGCAAAGCCAGGGAAAGCACCCGCATTCCCTGCGCCTCAGCACACCAGCAGGGAGCCTGGCCGAGGCCTAATGATGTGTTTGCAGTCCATACCATGAGATGACCACATGCTCACCTAATCGTATTTTATTTTCCACTGTGCAAGTTTTCATCTACAAATGTTTTTTTTATTAAAAAGATGCATGGTGCCATAGTCTGCCAATGGCTGGCCAATTATGGTCACTTGCAAGCAGTTGATTTGCCACTTGAGATATGTCCGGCCAATTAAGCTGCCCAGGGCATGGGTTCATATTGGATTCAGCGGCTCTGCTACTCATTCTGCAGCCTAAGGCCGCACTTATAGTGCTGGCGACGGATGACGTCACCCGTCGCCACCAGCGAAAGTTGTAATTTAATTTTCCGCGACTGTCGCCAATGACGTCACCAAAGGGGGCGGGCCGCGGTCTCTGATTGGTTTAGAGACAGTCACATGTGGCAACCATCTCTAAACAATCAAATAGACCCGGCTACCAATTTTTTTGCCACTCCATCGCGCTCACTGTAAGCACTTGCGATGGAGTCAATTTATTTGTTTGAGCGACGACGCGTCACCATCGCGGGCACTACAAGCGCAGCCTTAGACACCTTTGCAGACTGTACCTCAATTATTATGAAAGCAAACCAATGTTTTTGAGTGATACACTAAAGTGTAATGGGGAGGGGAGATTTTAATTCTTCATTGTCTTATTGTTGAATGTGTTTCAGCAAGTAAATCAATTGGGTGAAGGCTGCAAATTACAAGGGGGAAAAAAAAAAAAGTCATATTTTATTATTTAGGAGTTCAAAAAAAAGCTGGTAGGAGAGAACTGTAAATTGACCAGACATAGCTGGTAAGCTTTTAGTAAAAAATTATTTCACGTCTTGAGTGTACATTGTGTGTTTTAGTGTTTAAGGAAAAGTTTGACCAAAATAAAAAAAATTTTTTACTGTTACACCCAGTACTAAGACAACAAAAAGCATGTTCATTTCTATGAAGCCGACATCAAAGGAGACAACCAAAGAGTCGAAGTTTGTGATGCAATTTAGAAGTTCGGCTCATTATCATTGCTAAGTTCTCCTCTTGTTTTTCAACCTCAAACCATGAGTGCATTTTTTTCCTTAGACGGTGGGAGTTCTGCCCTTAATGCTGACACAGCAGGAGGGCACGCTGTCTGTGGGTTGGGCTGGGTGGGGTATATGCTTATCATGGCCAATGATGATTTTGTCATATTAGTATTAACTCCTTGAAAGTCACTTTTGTTCTGCAGTACCCATTGGAAGGTGTTGAGGGGGATATACCAGAAAGGCAGTGCAGGAGTTGGTTATATCACCCAATATGTCCCTGGTAAGTTAATCTGTTGGCAACAAAACCTGTGCAAAACAAAAATGATTAGAGAGCTGCTGACAGAAATTGTAAATAACAAAACAGATCTCTTAAAATGTCCCCAGTCATGGAATAGAAATGTGACCTCTTAATGCTCATTTTATGTTTTCTGCTACAAATTGAAAGGAAAAAAGTATTTTCCCTCATCCGCCCTGTTGATCTTGCCAACAGCTGCCCTCAAAAATCACTAAGTTGGTAGTGGTTGCAGACATACCCAAGGTTAATCTCTCTCTCTCTGCATAACTGTGCATGTTTGAAAGCTCTTTTTTTTGTCATACCCACCATAACCTGTGTTTGCAACCATTACCAGCATCACAATGCAGAATCAGTGACCAGGCTCAAAGTGATTACTCCAAAGGGACAAACCAGCTCTGAGTGGGTCACCCAACCTCATTGTGCTCCAGGCACCAAACAAAATGTAGGATTTTGTACCCCCGGTTTTTTTTTTGGACAGGGGCTTCCGGTGTTTGTAAAATTTCATGTACAACACTGCGCAGACTGTCGGATCCATGCAAGAAAAATTGAATAATGTAAATATAGAACTTCCTGAATAAGCCAAAAAGGTTACTGGAACAGGACGCATGCAATCTGGCCAGTCAAAATGTGAAGAGTTTAAGAGAGCACCTATCAACATATATAGGAGTTGCAATAATGTGTAAGCAAAGCACTTAGCCATGCAACGTCCTTTTCACTAGGAGGTTAGTTACACACAGAGCTGGAAAAATACCACCAAGTTACTAGTCAAGGCTCCCCCCCCCCCGTTATTCTGACCACAGACACCCCTTAATAGCCACACAACCATACCCCTGTCATCTAGTCTGGGGTGAACAATGCAGTCTCCTTTCCGTTGGAGCACATGCTGAAACTCCAGGGCTGTGCGCGGGCAGCGTGACCGTCTCACCGCTAAAACTTCAAATCCAGCATCACACAATACTTTGAGCCTTCCACTCCTGTTTGGCATTTTTCAGTGTAAGGCATAGTGGGACACTAGATTCAAAGCTCTGGTGGCAAGTAAGCTGCCTGTGCACAGCCCTACCGTTTCAGCATGCAGTTCCAGGAAAAAAAGGCTGCATTTTTCACTAGTATGTCCCAATATTGCACTTGTCCCGGACAAGGTGTGCGGTGAAAAAAATTAAAAACAGAAGTGGTCACAATACCGACACAGAACAAAAATAAATAAAAATAAATTATATATATATGATTAATGTGTTTATTGCTCCATATAACAATGGGTATATGTATGTGTGCAAATTTTCAAGGGGAGTGGTCTGCACTGTTTGTGTAAGTAATTGATATATTGACTGTCAACGGTATATGACACATGAACTGATTACTAAAGCCTTTATAACAGATCTTTAAAGACCTGGAGAAATTGCAAGACACAAGATGAGACTGTGAGAGATGTCCCATGGTCCCCTTAATTTTTTGGGGTTGAGGGGGGGGGGGGGGGGTGAGGGCAGGGAAGAACTGCTGAGGGACAGATGTAGCTTGTCTCAACTATATCAATGAATGTTAATACTTTCCCTTTTGCCTGGATGCCTATAAATAAGATTACTTATGGAGTGCCACTTTCCATTGTTTTAGGATGTGTATGTACGATCTTTGGGGAGGCCAGGTAGACAACAGCTTAACAAATACAGGCCTAAGCCAGTTATAGAAAACACAAATATAATAATGTTATAAAAAAAACTTACGCATGCAATATAAAACATGCTATTTTGCTAGGGACAGCTCACTTGTGTCATTGCTAATTATAGACTGTGAAACATTACAACTTTGGCATCAAATCCTTATTCTGAGTAATAAAGCCATTTTAAAATAGTTATTTTTAAAGGTGGCACACAAACATCAATACTTTGAACTATTATACAACTTTACTAATCAGACAGGGGGGGTCAAGATGAGAAATAAAGGCGACAACAAAAAACACCTTATGCTTACTGGACCAGGAGGTTCTGCGTTAGCTTTATTCGTCTTTATCACTATGTGGGTGAACAGTTTATCCAGCCTAAACATGCATGCTTGTGGGGAGGCACACATGTACTATGAACATTGTCTATTGCCAGAAGCAGCTCTACAAATGCTTCCAACTTTGTTAAAATGTGCTTATTCAATAATAATTCATGTGGCTCTCGTTAGAAAATGGAGGTCGTGTTTAACCTGAGGGTGTGAAAGACAGTCGCGGTCTTCAGCAGCACATGTTCACGAAGGGCAGTCCCCTCCCATAGCAGCTTTTTACCTACTCTACCCTGTGAAACATGCTGTCTCTCTCCCACAAAAAGACCTGTACCAGTGAAAGATTTATGCTCACATTGCTACTTATAGTCTGGCTTCACGGGTGGGAATACTAGTCCAGACTATTTTTATCTGCACACACTGCAGAGGAGCAGTGCAGACCCACACCTCGAAGTGCCAGCAAAAAAGCATGGGACACAAGCCAAGGCCTCATATCACCACCATTGCAATGCAAGATCCCAGCCATTAGCGGGAGCTTGGGGGCGTAAAGGTTTCTAATAAACGCGGTTACTGCCCATCGCCTGGCATAGCGAGTCGTTGGGGGGTAAAATCTCCAACTTCACCAGGCCTTGCACAGGCTCACATGGCAAGGAGGAGCCACGAGGAAAGGAGGAGGAAGTTGGGGTTTATTTGCCAGGGTTACTTTGTATCCGCTCTCGTGTGTATGAAGGGCAATGAATGTATAACTCGTGCACTGGTTTTGGGGCGAGTGGAGTGGGGGAGTATCCCCATACAAATGTGTGATTACAGAAGCAACTAAGCAAAGATCGCATGCTCACTGGCCCGGCTGGGAGGGAAACCACGTTGTCTGTCTGCAGGGGAATGCTGGGTAGCAGCCGGGGGCGGGGCGTTCCGAAAAGGGAACGTTGGACCGGGACCGAACCAACAGGCGGCTGCGTGCATTCTGACTTCTCTTTAACCCCTTCGGCACTAAAATGGCCCTGCAACTTCAGCATTGAAGGGGTTAACCCTCCCCTTTTTGCCACCCGCCTCATATCACGTCATGCTGCATGGAGGACCAAGCCAACTATCCCCACCCTCTGGTGACGGTAGATTACCCCCTCCCCCCCGGGTAACTAGGCACACCAAGTCAGACTGCAGTGTCATCAAAGCGCCATGTATAACCCCCTCTTCTCTGGTCACCGCCCCCCTTATACCCCAGTCGTGTCACAAGTCATGGGGAGCACTCAGGTGACCCTACATGCAACACCCCCACCGGATTGTATGCACCAAATATGAAGGGGTGGCTTCAGGATAGCATCTAGAAAAACGCTCCAGAAATGGTGTTAACGCACCCTGAAGCCAGTGAACCGGCTATGCACACAGCCACATGATTCCGGAATCGTGTCCACCCTATTCCAAGATACCACCCCCTTCACCTCTTTTAGTCCGAGAGATCCTCGCTTATTAGAGAGTTTCCTATTAAAGACCATGTCACAGTACAATCTGCTCGTGTCCGTCCCCTCCCCATATACCACATTCTGGTACATTTCCCATTAACAGAATCCACATCAGCCATCGGATTTCGACCAATCACGCTAACACCCCAAAACCTAACAGAACAACCACCACACACACAGTCATGTCCATTGGTCTTACCCCAAGGAAGTGGGGTTTTAAAGAAGCCCATTACTTAAAGATGTAGGGGAAATGTAGCAAAGGACAACCCTAACACAGGCATGAACCCACTACAGTCTCTGGGTGCTCTTTTGTGGGTACCCCCTAAACTCTTACCCCTCCCTCACCTCCTTAATCAAAGCACATCTGCTATTGCGTTGACCCACTCCCCTCGGGGGGGATCTGCACTCACCTGCCGGCAGCTGCCCATTCACCTGCACCCCTGCCCCGCTGCTCGCCTTGGTCCAGGGGTTCACCTTGGGCGGGGGGGCCTCCACAAACTCCCGGCGGCCGGGCCCCTCCTCGGGCTCCTCCTCCCCGCGCACACACGCGTCTGCCTTGGACTGCTTGGAAGGATCAGGTTCCCGGTGGTTCCCTTCCGGTGTCCGCCGGTCTTCCCCCATCTCCTCCAGTGGCTGCGGCTGCACGGGCGGCAGCAGCAGCGGAGCCTCCACCTGAGTCGCCATATCCCCCCTCCCCCCGGCGGGAGCGGGCTGTCACGCACCGGGGCTCCCCTTTTGCACCGAGGTTGGTAGCTCTGTTGCACGCTCCCTCCGTCGGTAAGTCAGCGGGTGGGGGGGGTTGCACGGTCGGGCGCTGCTGCTCAGTCACCGGGCGGCCTCTTCTCCACCCCCCCCTAGATACCACTGCAAATATGGAAGCCAAGGCAGACCACGCGACGGGGCTCTGAGGGAGCGCGCGCAGGGGACACGCCGGCGTGCGCGCCCCAGGGTGGGAGGAGGAGGAGGAGGATGGGGGGGCGCGCACGCACTGCGCCGAGAGGGAGAGTGTACACTTCTGGGCTAAAACTTCAGTCCCAGTTACAGCACCACATTGATGTTATAGTGTGAATAATACATAGGCACACGATGCAGGTTCGGTTCTGGTAGTCAGAGAGGACAGAAATCACTGAGACTTGAGGGGTTCTGCACCAGAAAAAAAAAAAAAGCATTTCAGTGGGAAAGTGCTCAGACTCCATTCAAGTCCACACATTTTCCACATAAAATTAGGTACCATTGTAGTTATTCTACTGGTGCTGGATGTGCTATAGAAGTTCCCCAAACCCAGTGTTTCCCAACTCCAGTCCTCAGGGAACCCCCGTCAGGTCATACGGATATCCCTGCTCCACACAGGTTGGTCAATCAGTGGCTCAGTATTTTGACTGAGCCACCTGTGCTGGAGTAGGGATATCCTTAAGGCCTCGATCAAACAGGCTGCTACACGGACGCGCATTCGCGAGCCTCTGTCTGCTGGGCGATGTGTGAACATCCCCTGCAGACAGAATTACGCGATTGCTGGCGTAACTTAAAAAAAAAAAAAAAAAGTGTGTTTATGATTGGCTGGCGAAGTACATGTGACGCAGCTGCTGCTTGAAATTTCAACTTCAGTTGAAAGCTCGATTTGCAGCCGCGACAACGCTGCACTTCGCCACCGGGGGTTGTTTTCTGTTTGAAAACTCCCAAAGAACACAGCGAAAGAGTGGCGAACGTGCGCGCGCTTATCACGTCGCATTGCGTTCTGTTTGAGCGAGGCCTAAGACCTGACCTGTTGGGGTTTCCTGAGGACTGGAGTTGGGAAACACTGCCCTAACCTATGCAGCTTACCACACACTCCTACCTTTTTGTTTTCACCCTGTGGCTACCCTGTAGACGTAGCTGCCACGCGGTCTGGCAATCCAGGGGCTCCATGACGTAGCTACATCAAAAATCCAGTTGCTCTGGTTTTTCTAGGTTGAGATCCACTGGAGCGCAGAACCCGTTCTGTTCTGTTGTTGGTGATGGAGAGATCGCTTGGTCGAGAGTGTTGGAGGGTCCCACCAGCACTCCCAAAGGGTTATTAGCTGGTCTTGCATTCCCCACTGTATGTAGTGTACCTGCTAGATAGGTGCAGTTGGAAGGTGACATTATCGTGCGGCAAAAATATGCGAGTGATAGAAACAAACAGACAAACAAAGCACAGAAGAGGAGATCGTATTTTCACTGTAACTCGTTTCCACTTATCCAAGCGTAACAGGCTGAGTCCAAATAAGCGAGTCCTTGACCCGACAGGCTTATAATCTAATTTCTGTGCCTCTGTCACCGAGATAAAGTGACCTGCCTTAAATGACAGAGAATTACATTTTCCCCTTATGATATATCATTAGATGATATATCACTGGGGTTTTTTGTTTGCCTTCCTCTGGATCAATATACTGTAAGTACGGATATAGGATAAAGAATCTGTTGTCTAAATTTAGCATAGGTTGAACTTGATGGACGCATGTCTTTTGTCAACCTCATCTACTATGTAATTGTGTAACTATGTAACTATGTAATAACACGGCAGTAAGGAATGTATCCAAAATACAATTAGACAGCCATGTGTGTCCACACTTGTAAACTCTATTAGACCCAACCACTGTTGGGAAGAAGTGCTGTGGGTTTGTTACTGTGAGGACACAAACTGAACATGGCAACACTGTTAGAGGACAGTGTGTGGGACTACTTTTATAATGCTATACTGTCCGTAAGGACAGAGCTTTGGAAGGGTGGACGGGTATAATATCAGTAACACTATACCATGAGCCGTTTGCTGCCATTCGCTGATGTTTGGTGATGTTAAAGCTTCTCTATTTCAATCTGAAACTCACCAGGCATTTATCCCATGTACCCAATTTTCCAACTCTATCTGTCCATGAAATGTCTGTGAATTGACTGATTAACCCTGTTCTTTTAATGTAACCATTATAACTCTGTGCCCAGGACATACTTCAAAACGAGAGGTAACTCTCAATGTATTACTTCCTGGTAAAACATTTTTATAAATAAAACTATACGCTGCACCATGTTCATTTTTGGGGGGTGAGTGGTGTTCATGCTCAAACATAAACTTTAAAATAGAACCATTGGTCCATCACTTTGTAAAGCATATACATTAAATTCAAATATATATATGGAGACAAAAATAGAGATCTCTTCTGTGAACAGAAACCCCTCGTTGTGTATGTACTTACACATGCCCGTGTGAGTATTGTGATATTATTAGCATTATTCACTCCAAACCTCCCCTGGCTGATCCCCCTGCTATATTGCGAAAGTATTTAGTCTAATCTTTTGCTCCCTACACATTGTGTATATGATATTGGGAGGATCCGAGGACCATCTGGACAAGAATTTCCATAGAAGAGTCAAAAGCAAAGACAAGATAAAGACAAGTAAAGATACCTCTGTTGTGTATTTACTTACACATGGCCGTGTGAGTAGTAAGATCATATATTTGTGCTATTTTCCCTACCCCCACTGGTCGAGATTGCATATATATTCATATCTATTATTATTGACTATCTAATCCCTTGCTCCCCCTTTTATGTGTTTTTTCTGTATGTACTCAAAAATGAGAAAAGAAAACTGCTAAATCAAACTTATCGCATTTGCCTGATTATAGGGTGACCCTGAATATAAGGGCTTTCCCCCCCCCCCCCTACTTCCAGTGCTAGCTGGAAAGTCTCCTCACTACCGATCACAGCACCACAATTCCAGCTACTGTGTTTATAGCTTACACAGGACTGAAAGGAACGCATGCGCATGCCCTCCTTTCGGTCCTGTGTAAGCTATTAACACAGTAGCCGTCTGCGCATGCGCAAGCTCTCATGCATGCGCAGATAGCTACTGTGTTAATAGCTTACACAGGCGCGGATGCGCACTCCGCCGCAGAGCCTGATTATAAGGTGAGTATGGACTTTTCAATATAATTTTATTGAAAAAAACGTCGCCTTATAATCGGGCAAAACCGGTAATAATTTGCTTTCATTGAATTACTTTACACAGCCTTTTTATTATAATAATACATGTACAAATGTTGAAGTATATATACACGTGTGTAACGTTACATTAAATGATGAAATATTATGGAAAGTTGAATAATCAAGCATTAGTAATAAGCCGCGTAACTGCATAACAAAATAGTACAATGTAGAGTGTTAGATATCTGAATTAAGCTTAATGATATTAGCTCTGATCTACATTAAACATTCACTTTGCTGCTCTTTTTGTTAGCAAAATGACAGACTACATCTTCCAATTTAAATTTTTGCAAAAGCTCATTCTCAATTCAGAGTAGTGCAGATGAAGATAGTCGTTTCTGTCCCATGGTTTATCTATAGATCTATTTTGGGGGCCTACGATTATAGGAGTGCCCAGGACCTACAAAGACTTTCATCCGGCCCTGGGGTGGACATATGGTCAAGAAGAGATGACCAGTGTTGGATAAAAATTGATTCCAAGGGGTATGAAAATGCCAAGAAAACAACCAAAACTAAGATGGGAGCACAAAATCAGAAAATTTCTTGGAGCAACATGGAGAAGAGAGGCTTGTAACCCTAGTACAGTATCTGGAAGATCATTTGGGAGGCCTTCATCCAGCAATGGATCTACAAGGGCTGAAGATGATGAAACACACACACGCAGGGCCGCCAACAGAAATCGTGGGGCCCTGGACAAACATTTTCAACAGGGCCCCTCCCCCCCCCCCGTGTCGGCGGTATTGCCCGCCACCCCTCCCCCCATTTCACACCTCATGAGCCCCCTCTCTTTCCCCCCCCCCCATCCCATGTATTTCTCTCCCTTCCGTCTCACCCCATCTCACTCTTCCGCCTCGCATGTATTTCTCTCCCCTGCGTCTCACTCTTACTCCCTCTTTTCCTCACTCACCCCCTCTGTCCTCTCCCTCCGTCAGTTACCCCACCAGCTCACTCATTCCGCCCCCCCCCTACACACAATTCCCCCCACAAGATATATACCAAAAAACTTCCCACCCCCAATGCAAAAAACTTCCCACCCCCAAATATATACAACCTCCCCCCCCACAAATGCATACAAATTCCCCACCTACCCAATACATACACATACACTGTACATATATATATACACACATTCCCAGTAATATATCTCCAATACATATAAAAATTACCCCAACCCCCCAATACATATAAAAATTACCCCAACCCCCCCAATACATATAAAAATTACCCCCCCAATACATATAAAAATTACCCCACCCCCCTCAATACATATAAAAATTACCCCAACCCCCTCAATACATATAAAAATTACCCCAGCCCCGTCAATACATATAAAAATTACCCCAACTCCCCCAATACATATAAAAATTACCCCAGCCCCCCAATACATATATATAAAAATCAGACTTTCCAGCGGGGTGGGCTGTACGGGGGTGTCCCGCGGCTGCGGAGGGGTGGTGGGACAGCCATGTCCTGGTGGGGGAGCTGGCGGTGCAGCGGGGGGCCCGACGGCTGGTCACAGCAGTTGCCGCTGGCCCACCTGCAGGCACGCCGCTGCTCCCGCGCGCACCTGTGTGCTGCGGGGGTGGGGGCCCAATGCTGTGGGGGGGGGATTGGCAGGACGGCCTGGTAGCAATGGGGGGGGGGGAGCGGCGGTTTAGGCCCGATGCGGCGGGGTGGGGGGCTACCGTGACGGCCCGGTGGCTGCGGGAGGGGAGGTGGCAGTGCTGCGAGGGGCCCGGCAGCTTGCCACAGCAATTGCCGGCCCCGCTGCACCTGTTTCACGATGCTGCTCCCGCACGCGCCGGGTCTCCCTCCCATGCCGGCGCGCTGGAAGCTTAACCTACTTCGGCGCTGCCAACAGGGAGCCCGGCGCCGGGTGCAGCGGGGGCTTTTTTTTAAAATTAACTGGCGCCCGGCCGCGCAGGGGGCCCGGACGGCTGGGCCCCCCTGACCCACGGGGCCCGAGACGCCAGTATCCTTTCTCCCCCCTCTTGGCGGCTCTGCACACACGTACACACACACAGCGCGGATATAATGCATATACATTGTAAAACAATACTGTAGCCTCTGCAGCAGTTGGTGGTTAACCTGCCATTATTTTTGCAGGATAAACCTGTCCTATTATTAGTATCTTTTATTTATATGGTGCCAACATATACCAAAGCGCAGTATGAATGTAAGGAAAAGAACAAAACATAAAATACATACAACTTAAAACACACGTAAACTATAGGTAATGATGTCCCTTTGTCCTAAAGCTTACAATCTAAAAGAAGGCTTTTGTAATAAAAAAGAACAAAAGTAAGACACACGTGATACCTTTAATTATTATATATTATATTATCTCTTACTGTGCATGGAATGTCTTGCATATAATGTATAAACTTATAAATAAATGTTGTCTTGAAACCAAAAAACACTTTTTAGAATTAGACAACACATTAACACCTGCACATATTGATTTTCTTAGCAAAAGCTGTACATTTCACACTCGCACATTTTTTTGTTTTCAAGACATTTATTCGCTAATTAAGGGCATGGCGATGGGACCAGATTTGCGCCGAGCTATGCTAATCTTTTTATGGGCATGTGGGAGGGGCAGCATATCTGGGCTAACCAGGAGCTCGGCGCAAATCTGGTTCACTATATAGACTATATTATTATTATTTGGTGTGGGGATCATAATACTCTTGATACGTTTTTTAAGCACAACTCATGTGTAATGCTTATAATTTGAAATTCACTTCTAAATACACCACTTTTGAACTTGAGTTTTTGGATCTACTTATTTACATCAAAGAGGGGGTTATTTGTACCAAGACATATCACAAACTAGTGAATTGTCTAAATTACATTGAGGCTGAGAGTAATCATTACAATAAATGGTTAGAGAACATATCCTTTGGGGAACTGAGACGTGTAAAACGGAATTGCTCAGAGCCCATGGTATTTGAGGAACAAGCTGTAGCTATTTTGGATAAGTTCAGGTCTAAATCATACAAACTTGGCATCCTAGAAGATGCATATTCCAAAACTACAAAATTGAATAGAAAAGATCTATTAAAAAGGGAAACTCAAGAACAACAAAACCACTCTGAAAACAACAAAACAATTGTGGATGTTCCATTTATTACACAGTTTAACCCGCTCTCAGCCAAAATTAAACGTGTCTTAAATAAACATTGGCACTTAGTACTCAAAGATCCAATTTTGAATTTGTATCTTCCTTCGATTCCCAGTTATTTTTACTAAAGCTAATTCTCTTAAAAAAAAACATTGCCCCTAGTTGTCTTAAATCAAGCAAAGATAACACTTGTAAATCATTTCTTAATATAAAAAGATTCTTCAAGTGTCTTAAATGCAAAATGTGCAATCTGAACCCACAAGAGGTTAAACAAGTCAGAGGGTTCTCTTCAACTCACACAAAGAAGGATTGCACTATTAACTATTTCATTAACTGATTCAGTAAACACAGTATATCTGATTCAGTGTCCATGTGCTAAACAATATATAGGCAGGACAACTCGCAAACTTAAACTCAGATTTGCAGAACATATTACCAATATTCAGAAAGTGTTTACACAACATAGTCGTCCAGACACTTTAAAGAGTACCGTAATCAAAATCCAGTAGGAATCAAATGTATGGGTATAGACATATTGGAGCCTAATTGGAGAGGGGGAGATCTAGTAAACCAGATCTCTAAGTTAGAGACCAAATGGATACATACATTAAAAATTTTAGTGCCATTTGGACACAATGTCGACATTGATTTGGGAGCTTTTCTCCAAAACTAAATCTGTTTCCCTCCCCATCTCCAATATAGTTTCACATAATTCTTTCCTTCCGTCATTATATTATGGTGTATTGTTGTAAATGTATATAAGACATCTGGTTTTCTGCTTTACAAAATGTCTTTAACAAATCTAATGTTATATTGATCTCCCTCAGTTACTATACTATGGTGTATTGTTGTTAAATACTGTATATATAAGACATTTATTATTCTGCTTCACTAAATGTCTGTCACGCTGTTCTGCCCGCAGACCAGATAACCCCCAATACTGAGGTGGAAAGTGAGTAACCACGCACCCGCAGTAGTGAGAGCGTGCCCGGAGTGTGGATTTGGTAGCGTGGTCAAGGCCAGAGGTACCAGGGTAGGTAATGTACTTGCCAGATCCGGGCTTAGAGAAGATGCCGTAGTAGGGTCTGAAGCCAGAGGTCAAGGGTAACAGAGTTCCGGGTAGTAGAGGTCCAAGAGCCGAGTTCGAGAGGGTCCGAGAGGTAAGCGTGGTCGAGTGGAAGCCAAGGTTGTAGAGCCAGAGAGGGTAGGTAGACAAGCCGGTTTGGTAACGAAGCTGAAACAGAGAGAGAGCTAGGCACAGCAGGAAACAGCACTAGGCAGACGAACTATGCAGAGCGAGGTTGGAGAGAAATCACAAGGGTAATAAAGAGAGGAGAGCCAATGGGAGAAAGGGGCAGAGTGGAGGCATGCCCAGGAGCCCTTTGTGATAGGGCAGGGGTTAATGGCCTGGTTTGCTGCAGGTGTATGGTCGGAGGACGTGAGCCTGGGGGCTGAGATGGCCGGGGGGCGGAGTTACACGGCCGGTGCAGTGAATAAATTAAGTTGAGGGGCACGCGCCTCGTAAGAGGAGCGGGCGCAAGGTCCCGCGTCGGCGTCGTGTGAGAGAGCCGCGGGGGGTGGAGGAACAGGCCACGACGCCGAGCAAGAGCGGAGGAGACCGCAGCCAGCGGTACAGATAAGGAAGGGCAGCGCCGAGGGCGGCGTGTGCCCCGAGTCCTGACAATACCTCCCCCCCCCTCGAGGATCGGCCTCAGGACGATCTATCCAAGGTTTGTGGGGGAACTTGAGATGAAAGCGTCTGAGCAATACTGAAGCATGAATCTGATCCAAAGGAACCCAGGTTTGTTCTTCCGGACCATACCACTTCCAATGAATCAGGAACTGTAAATGACTTCTGGAAACACGAGAATCCAGGATGGCCTGGACCTCGAACTCAGGTTGTCCTTGTATGGAGTTGGGTTTAGGCCTTGGGTCTTTGGAAGGGAAGCGAGTGCTCTGGGTGTAGGGTTTGAGCAAGGAAACATGGAAAGCCGTGGGTATCCTCAAGGTCGGGGGAAGTTGTAAACGATAAGTGACCGGGTTAATGCGCTCGAGAACCTCGAAGGGTCCCAGGCATTTCGGAGCCAGTTTAGGGGTAGGAGTTTTCAGGTGGATGTTCTTGGCAGAGAGCCACACCTTACTCCCTGGCTTGTATTCCGGTGCGTCCTGACGATGCCGGTCGGCTTGAAGTTTGTACCTCTGGGAAGCACCAGCGAGTGCAGGTTTAATCTTCTTCCAGGAGTGTTGAAGAACGGATATCCACGTATCGGCTGCTGGTACCCCTGAAGGACTACTGGAGATGGGAAGATGAGCGGGGTGGAAACCATAATTCGCAAAAAATGGAGATTCTTGGGTAGATTCATTCTTGTGAGAATTGATCGCGAATTCTGCCCAGGGTAGTAAATCAGTCCAATCGTCGAGGGTCTCAGATACAAAACATCTCAAGTATTGTTCGAGATTTTGGTTCTTCCTCTCAGTCTGCCCGTTGGTTTGCTGGTGGTAACTGGAGGAGAAGGAGAGGGCGATACCCAGCGACTTGGAGAAGGACCGCCAGAATTTAGAAATAAATTGAGGACCCCTGTCGGACACAATGGACGTGGGAATACCGTGGAGTCTGAAGACCTCTTTGGAAAAAATGTCCGCCAGAACCGGAGAAGAAGGAAGAGCCTTGAACGGGATGAAGTGCGCCTGTTTAGTGAAGCGATCCACGACGACGAGTATAGTGGTCATTCCCTTGGAGGGTGGGAGTTCAACTATGAAGTCCATGGAGATGTGTGTCCATGGACGTTCGGGATGGGTAACGGGAGCAGAAGACCTGGAGGCTTGTGATGCGCGGTCTTGTTTTGGGCGCAAGTAGAGCAGGCACTGGTGAAGTCCTGAACCTCTCTACCCATCTTAGGCCACCAGAAGGTTCTTCCGAAGGTTCTTCCGGTTCTTCCACCAGAAGGTTCTCCCCCTTCCAAAGGTTCTTCCAGGGTTTTCTTAAAACCGGGGTGACCCGCAGTCTTTGAAGAATGGCCCCACTCCAGAATCTTCTCCCAGAATTGTGGCGGTGCGTACAAAGTACCCTCCGGAACCTCTACGCCTATGGGAATCTGAGATTGAGCCTTGATGATTTTGTCCAAAATGTCGAATGAATTTGCAGAAATGATAAATTTGGCTGGTAGAATGGTTTCAGGGATCTCTTCCGACCTCTCTTCTGGGGAGAATTGCCGAGACAGGGCATCGGCCTTAACATTCTTGGTCCCGGGTATATAGGATAGAACGTAATTGAACCTTGAGAAGAATAATGCCCACCGGGCCTGACGTGACCCCAATCGGCGGGCTCCTTCAATATATAACAAGTTTTTATGACCCGTAAGGATGGAAATGGGTACCCGAGTACCCTCGAGAATGTGTCTCCATTCTAGAAGGGCCATCTTGATGGCCAATAGCTCTCCGTTACCGACATCATAGTTTTTCTCGACCGGAGATTTTTTTTTAGAAAAAAACCCGCATGGGTGTAATTTATCTTGAGGTCCTGTTCTTTGGGAGAGTACTGCACCGGCTCCTGACTCCGAAGCGGCAACCTCGAGTATGAAGGGGAGAGAAGTGTCCAGATGACGAAGGATAGGTGCGGAGACGAAGGTATGTTTGAGGGTCTCGAAGGCAGTGGAAGCCTTGGGCGGCCAAATGGAGGGATCGGCTCCTTTTTTGGTGAGATCAGTAATGGGGGCCACTATGGAGGAAAAATCCTGAATGAACTTCCTGTAATAATTGGCGAACTCGAGAAAGCGCTGAATGGCCTTTAACGTACTGGGCTGGGGCCATTCCAGTATGGCCTTCAGTTTCTCCGGATCCATGCTGAAGCCTTTGTCGGAGATAGTGTAACCTAGGAAGGCTGTGGACCTCTGGTGGAATACACATTTCTCAAGTTTGGCATAGAGATGATTGAGGCGCAGACAGGCGAGCACGAGCCTAGTGTGTACTACATGTTCTTGAAGGGTCTTGGAAAAGATAAGTATGTCGTCTAAGTAGATGATCACGAAAGACCTCGTTCATAAAGTCCTGAACCACAGCTGGGGCATTGCAAAGGCCAAAGGGCATAACCAGGTACTCATAGTGCCCGCTGCGGGTGTTAAATGCGATCTTCCACTCGTCTCCCTCACGAATGCGGATGAGGTTATAAGCCCCCCTAAGATCAAGCTTCGAAAAAATGGTGGATCCTTGAAGTCTGTCAAACAACTCCGAGATGAGCGGGAGTGGATAGCGATTTTTGACCGTAATGCAGTTACAATTCAAGGTCTGAGCGTACCGTCTTTCTTTTTTACGAAGAAGAACCCCGCACCGGCAGGGGATGTAGAGTGCCGTATAAAACCCTTCTGGAGGTTCTCCTGAATGTAGTCCACCATGGCGGTGGTCTCAGGGCAGACAGGGGGTAAGTCTTGGATTTGGGCAAGATCGCCCCAGGAACCAGCTCGATAGGGCAGTCGTACGGGCGGTGCGGGGGTAAGAGGTCAGAGTAGGTCTTACTGAAGATGTCCCGGAAGTCCGTGTATGCCTCCGGAAGAGTGGAGGGAAGCGTGGAAGGTATCTCCAAGCCGGCCAGAAGAGTAGTAGAACTGCCTTGTTCGGAGGGGGATTGCCACTGGATGGGGACCCGATCCGTCCAATCAATGCGCGGGTTGTGCCTCTGGAGCCAGGACAGACCGAGGATAACTTGGACCATGGGGGAGTGGAAGACATCGAAGGTGAGGTGTTCGCAATGACCGTCCTTCGTGGATAAGGTAAGTAGCGGGGTCTCAAGTGAGATGAAGACCGGCTGTAGAGGGCGTCCATCGATGGCCTCAAAGCCTATGGGTGACCTCTTCTCGACCATGGGAATGTTGTTCAAGGTGGCGAACTTCTGGTCTATAAAATTCCCTCCTGATCCCGAGTCGAGGAAAGCCGAGGTGGAAACCAGGAAATCTGTATCCCCAGGGTAATGGGTAACATAATCCTCTTAGGGAATTCTTCCTTGGAAAGGGAGCGAGAAGTGATTGTACCCAGGGAGAGCCCCACATTACTCACTGGGTATCCTCGTTTCCTGGCCTCAGAGGACAAGCGCGTACCTGATGTTCTGTGGACCCACAGTAAAAGCAGAGGCCCTCATTCCTACGACGAGTCCTCTCTGCACCCCGAAGTTGCTGACTGCCAATCTGCATGGGTTCGGAAGTATCTGGAGGTGGTAGGATAGCCGGGGGATTCCTGAAAGACATGGAGGGAGCCGGAAAAGATACCGGATTAACGAACCGGGGGCGCTGGCGTTCATGTCGTCTCGGTTGCAGGCGTTGGTCCACCCGAATGCAAAGGGAAATCAAATCCTCCAGGGACTCTGGTTGAGGTTGAGTCGCGAGTTCATCTTTCACAGGCTCGGACAACCCCTGCCAGAATACCGCAATCAGAGCCTCCTCATTCCACCGAATCTCCGCCGCGATGGTCCGAAATTCTAAAGCGTACTTCGCTACGGACCTACGACCCTGGGCCAGGTACATCAGAGCAGAGGCTGCAGTATCCGAGCGAGACGGAGTGTCGAATACCTGTTAGAATTCCCACTTGAAGCGGGGGTAATCCGTGGTAAGCTCAGGCCGTACGTCCCAGATGGGAGAGGCCCAGGCCAGGGCGCTTCTTGTCAAAAGAGAAAAAATGTAGCCCACCTTGGAGCGATTAGAGGTGAAGTGACTAGGGGTCAGTTCAAATTGGATCTCGCACTGTGTGAGTGTGGATTTGGTAGCGTGGTCAAGGCCAGAGGTACCAGGGTAGGTAATGTACTTGCCAGATCCGGGCGTAGAGAAGATTCCGTAGTAGGGTCTGAAGCCAGAGGTCAAGGGTAACAGAGTTCCGGGTAGTAGAAGTCCAAGAGCCGAGTTCGAGAGGGTCCGAGAGGTAAGCGTGGTCGAGTGGAAGCCAAGGTCGTAGAGCCAGAGAGGGTAGGTAGACAAGCCGGTTTGGTAACTAAGCTGAAACAGAGAGAGAGAGCTAGGCACAGCAGGAAACAGCACTAGACAGACGAACTATGCAGAGCAAAGTTGGAGAGGAATCACAGGGGTAATAAAGAGAGGAGAGCCAATGGGAGGAAGGGGCAGAGTGGAGGCATGCCCAGGAGCCCTTTGTGATATGGCAGGGGGTTAATGGCCGGGTTTGCTGCAGGTGTATGGTCGGAGGACGTGAGCCTGGGAGCTGAGATGGCCGGGGGGCGGAGTTACTCGGCCGGTGCAGTGAATAAATTAAGTTGAGAGGCGCGCGCCCGTAAGAGGAGCGGGCGCTTGTCCCGCGTCGGCGGCGAGAGAGCCGCGGGGGGCGGAGGAACGGGCCGCGACGCCGAGCAGGAGCGGAGGAGACTGCAGCCAGCGGTACAGGTAAGGAAGGGCAGCGCCGAAGGCGGCGTGTGCCCTGAGTCCTGACAATGTCTTTAACATGTTATATTGATCTATATATGTAGCTATCATTATCCTTATAATTATAGATTGTTTTATGACATTTATTTATTATATTTTATCGTTTTTATGTAATTGCATTTATTATTAAAATATCCATAAATGTGTATTGTTTATAACATTCTAATATACGTTGTATACATACAGATATTTTTCCCTGTGTAGTACATGCTCAATAGTGTCGTGATTCGTTGTTATACATCTAATCTGATTGGCTTCACCATCTTGTAATCAACCAATCTAAGCATAGACACAGGTATAAATAGAATTTATCTTATCTATCTCTTTAAACCCCTGATGAAGTCTGTATGAGACGAAATGCGCAGGGTTCCTTGAGTATACCTATTTGTCCATTGTATATGTACATTTGTTTGGTCTGACTTTACAATACAAGTTTCAAGGAATTGGAAGTGTCTGGAGTTGTTTCTTGCCGTACTATTACACACCACCCCCTGCACCTAGTGATGGAGGCCCCTCCTCAGTATCGTGGCATGTTATCCAGTAAGGAGGAGGAACGAGGTGCTCCGTGCTCGGCGGAACACCTGAGCTGACTTGGTGCACCTGCCGCCTGGTGTGCCTGCGGCCTACCTATGTCAACGAGCGGCTGGAAGTTTGCTGTGGTGAGGTGATCACATCTCTATTTCCGGGATCAGAAAGACGCCGGCGAGAAATTGGACGACTTGGCGACAAAGCCGAGGTGCTGAAACGCCGAATACCATTGTCAGTGGGGACTGGATGTGAGCAGTCCTATCAGCGTGAAGGTCCTAATACAACCGGGGATCTGGAGCAGTTTACAGCCAAGGTGACGGATAATTAACTTTCCAGCAAAAAGCCACAGATACCAGCTTTACTTCCTTGCTTTGGGACTTTAAGCAAAAGGTATTTAACCAGTGGGGCATTCCTACAGAGACAAGCAGAAGATAACAGACAAATTCCTATACAGTTCTATGCCAATTTAAGTATGTATGTATGTATGTCTTTATTTATATAGCGCCATTAATGTACATAGCGCTTCACAGCAGTAATATACGTGACAATCATATCAATAAATAATATAAATAACACATAAAGGGGAGAAGTGCTTCAGACATAAAAGTAACATTTGGGAAAAGGAGTCCCTGCTCCGAAGAGCTTACAATCTAATTTGTTGGTAGGAAGAACGCACAGAGACAGTAGGAGGGTGTTCTGGTATGTGCATCTGCAAGGGGCCAAGGTTAATGTATGAGGTGTTAATTATCAGCTGTGGAGCTACTCATATGCTTCCTTAAGCAAGTGTGTTTAAGGTGGGTTTTAAAGGTGGATAGAAAGGGCGCTAGTCGGGTGTTAAGGGGAAGGGCATTCCAGAGGTGTGGGGCAGTCAGTGAGAAGGGTTTAAGGCGGGGGAGAGCTATATATACAAAAGGGGTAGAGAGAAGACATCCTTGAGCAGAACGCAAGAGTCAGGATGGTGTATAGCGAGTAATTAGGGCTGAGATGTAAGGAGGAGTAGAAGAGTGTAAAGCTTTAAAAGTGAGGAGGAGGGAGGCGCATGCGCGAGGTCAGAGAGAATGGATGCGTGATCCCATTGCTCTGAGCCCCGCTCGTAATCTAATGAAATAAATCAACCTTTATTGTAAGTTAAAAATCGGGAATTTAACTCCTAAGAATCTGCCAAACTGTCGGGATGGCGAAGCGACAAGCTAAAACCCCGAAATCAAAGGGGCTCCCACAATATTTCCCCAGCACGAGAAACAGCGTGGCTGAGGCAGTAATGGCGCCGAGTTCTAATCAGGGCTCTGATTCAGAACGGGAAGGAGAGAGGGAGGACGGAGACAACCCAGAATACCAACCAGTGCGGCTCTGCGATTTTAATCGCCTTTACACAGATCTTAAACATCTCCTTCAGGCAGAAATAAAAGAGATGGGGAGGGAGATCGGGAGTCTGGGGAAGCGCACGGGACATGTGGAGACCCAGTTAGATATAACCTCCACGGCCGCCAAACGCAACACAAAAAAAGCAGCGGAGATGCAGATCCAAATCACTGAGCTAAAAGAGAAGCAAGAGGACGCCGAAAACCGCGAGCGGCGGAATAATATCAGGATTCGGGGGGTCCCTGAAGATGCAGGGGAGTGCGAGGAATTCGTTCTGAGATGGCTGGGCGAGCTGCTGCCGGACATCCCCAAAGAGAGACTAGAAATGGACCGTTGCCACAGGGCCCTGAGAACGAGGCCTATGCAGTCTGAGCAGCCGCGCGACATCATAGCACGCCTGCATTACTATAAAACCAGGGAGGCCATCCTACACAGGTCTCGAGAAAAACCGTCGGTGGAATTCGAGGGGGTAAAACTACTTATTTTCCAAGACCTGTCCCCCCTGACCTTGTTGCGACGCAGGGCCCTTACCCCAATCACTAAAGTACTAAGGGACCACAGCGTGCGATATAGATGGACTTTTCCATTCGGGCTGTCCGTCAGCAAAAATGGCAGAGCCCACTACATGAAGGAGATCGGAGAGGGAGAGGCTTTCCTTCACAAGCTGGGGCTTAAGGGGGCACCAGTGGCACCGGAGGAGGTGGAAGAGACCCCGGGCCCCAGCTGGGCAATGGCGGGACAATCTCCCCGATACCCACGCACCAAAAGCTGAATTCCAGCATAGATATCGTTTATTACATCCCACGTTGTAAAGGAATCATGTTTCCCAGTTTCCAGTTAAAGTTGCCCGGTAAAATGTTACAGGCTTGTATTCCCGTTGTTGAAGAAGAATCCGCATCAAGATCCCCTCCGGTGGGAAAAAATCCTCGTTTGCCTATCTGTAAGAGACTATGCACTTACCTGGGAGATAACAGATGAAGGCCCAAAGATGGCGACGTACACGAGGTAGGAGAAGCATCCAGACTGGAACGCAGGAGCAGGAAACCGCCATCAGCCAGGCAGAGAGCACGCACACATCCGTCCAGGTCGAAAGACGCTCCCAAAATGGCGGCGGCCGGATGCTCGGGAGCTGAAACCGGAAGGGCGCGGGCGGCCATCTTGCAGGGGGCAAGGAGGAGATCCCGTTGTCGCGAGGCAGTGACGCGCACCACACGAGAGGCCCTGATCAGCGGGAGATTTGAATTTACTCAAGCGCTACAGCTACAGACGGAGAGGCAGCAGTGAACAGTGACGGAGGAAAAGAGACACTATCCCCACACTCTAGAAAGTGAATCGGGTGGAGAGGCCTTCGGAGGAGAGTAGTGGGGCAATAAATTAAACAACATACAGAGGGATTACAAGGTGGTGGACAGCAACCAGGGCTGAGGAAAGATGTAGGGGGGGTTACCCATAGGACGGTGGGCCTAAGCGGGATAAGAGGAGGTAAGCTGAAGGATTAGGAAGGTAGGAGAAAGTAAGTAAGGGGAAGGCGTAAGGGAAGTGTCAGTAGCTGGAAGGAGACGGGAAGGAGAGGGGTAGGATGGAGGAGGGCAAGGGAAGTGGAGGAGGTGAGAGAAGAAGGCAAAAGCAGGTGTCCATATAGGAGAGAGAACGTTACGGAAGGAGGAAGGTAAGCAATAGCAAGTAGAAGCGAGATAAGCAGGTTAAGCAGGTTGAGAGGGTTAAGCAAGTTGGAAGATGAGACACTATAAGACATAGAGGGAGAGTGCACCACAGAGGGTATTCTGGGAAGAGAGTAAGGGGAGAGGCCACCCAACTGAATAGGGGATCATAGATTAGGGATTAAAGCGGCGGAAACAGATGCCTGGGTTAGCATCGAACATAGGAGTTAATAGGAATAAGATATGAAGGTTATAGTTAGTTTGTTGTTAGAGGAGCGGGGTGGGAGCTGAGGGATCTCGGCCTGCTCTGCGGTCCGCATGGGCCAGGGGCTGGGAGGGGGTAGTCCCAGCGAAGTCCTTTGGGTGGGAGGGGGATTAAGAGGCGAAGTGACATCAGAGGGAGTTCCAGGGCGGGTGCCCAGTCCCCAAAGGCATTGGACTCTGAGCCAAGTTGGCAGGGCCACAGCTCGGAGGACATTAAATGTTTACTGTTTTATGTGTGTCATCCCCCATGTTTCCCTGTTGTCTCCACCCAACCCACAGGACCCACCATCCAAGGATCATCATGAGCGCAACAGGATGGAGACTGCCTTACTCCGGTCAAGGTTATTGGCGAAGCACACAACACTACACAACACTACTGCCCCATGTCGCAGGTTCAATCCAACCCCAAGATGAGTAACGATCTGATCCTTATCTCCCATAATGTCAAGGGATTTAACAACCCAATAAAGCGTAGAATTGCCTTCCGGGACTATATCTGTAGAAGGGCAGATATAGTGTTTGTCCAGGAAACACACTTCTCCAAATCTAATCACCCCAAATACCTGGACAGACACTATCGGACCGTTTTTATGTCCTCTGCGACAGTAAAGAAAAGGGGGGTGGCTATATTAGTGCACCGTAGAGTGTCCTTCCAAGTGGTTAAATCATATAAAGATTCGGACGGACGATATGTTATAGTCACAGGCACAATTAACAACAAAGAGGTCACATTAAGCTCAATATATGCCCCCTGCGAACAGGCCCCGCAATTCTTTACGTCATTCTTTGATAAACTACACAAGGTGGCAATAGGTTGGCAATAGGTTGTATATTCCTAGCTGGAGACATGAACCGCACCCTAGACCCAGACTTGGACAGATGCACGGGGACTAACTTACCACAGAAACATGACGTACTAACCATACTTCAAGGGCTGCACGATTGTCAATTACTTGACATTTGGAGGGAAAATCACCCCACGGAGAGAGCATACACTTTTTACTCACACCCCAGATACAGTAGGATAGATTACTTCCTGGTCTCTAATAAAGCGGTTTCCATGGTCTCCCACACTGGGATCCATGATATTTCATGGTCGGACCACGCACCAATTGAGCTGCGGTGTGCTTTGCAGCTGCTGGACAGACCAGGGGCGAACTGGAAATTAAATGAGCTGCTGTTAAAAAACCCAATATCGGAGCGGGCGATAGGAGATAAAATCAAGGAATATTTTGATATCAATACGGGGAGTGTATCTTCCCACTCTACACTCTGGGAGGCCCATAAGGCGACCATGAGGGGACTTCTAATGAATTTAGCAGCACAAACCAAACGAGCTAAGGAGTCCCAGATAAAAGATCTGCGAGGGAGACTAGCACACCTCTCCGCATGTCATAGTCTCAATAAACAGAGCGCTACCCTAAAGGAACTCTCTGACACCAAAACTAAACTCAATTTGTTGCTAAACTCCAGAGCCGAGAGGGAGTTGGCCTGGTCCAAGCGTAAGTTTTACGACAAAGCCAACAAGCCAGATACCTTACTTGCCAATAAATTGCGTAACAAACTCCCTAATTATAGTATTTCCTCTATCCGCACCAAGGGGGGGGACCTTACCTCCGATCCTAGAAGAATTGTCGGGGAATTCAAAAAATTCTATGAAGTTCTCTATGATGGAGATAAGGTCAGCCACACACAGAAAATAGAGGTAAAAACCCAGAAGTTCCTAAAAGAGGCGCGCCTTCCCAAATTGAGCAGGGCAGAAAAGGAGGCATTACAAGGCGACTTTACGTTCGAAGAACTATCAGAGGTTATAAAGGCCCTTAAACCAGCTAAAGCTCCGGGACCAGATGGATTTTCAAATCTATATTACAAAAAATTCCTTAAAATACTAGCGCCACAACTTTTAAAATTATTTCACGGGATCTTAGCGGGGGGCTCCTTTCCATCCCAGATGCTCCAGGCCTCTATCTCCCTGATCCACAAGCCAGGCAAAGACCCAGTAGACTGTAAGAGCTACCGGCCCATATCCCTGATCAATTCCGATGTGAAAATATTTTCTAAACTGCTAGCTAACAGGGTGGGTATTGTCCTGCCTGGGCTAATCCACCCGGATCAGGTGGGATTTATTGGAGGAAGGCAGGCGGCAGACAACACAAGACGGATCATAGATTTGATCGATCTGGCCAATAAAAAGAATATCCCGTCTATGCTGTTGAGTCTGGATGCTGAGAAGGCCTTCGATAGGATCGATTGGTCCTATCTGAGGGCAGTACTAGGAGCATTTGGGTTCGAGGGACGCCTCCTAGAAGCCATCTTAGCCCTGTATAAAGGCCCCACAGCTAGGGTGCGCCACCAGGGCTTCCCATCGGAGCAATTTAACATCTGTAGCGGGACGCGACAGGGGTGCCCCCTGTCCCCTCTGCTGTTTGCATTATGTATAGAACCCCTGGCGTTTCATATTCGCCTAAGCCCAGATATAACAGGGATAGACATAGGGGACCAATCCCATAAAGTGGCTTTGTATGCTGATGACGTTATACTGACAATGTCAAGGCCGCTCACTTCCCTGCCCAATGTCTTTGAGATTCTGGGAGCATTCAGCCTCATCTCCGGGTTCAAAATTAATCAGACAAAGTCTGAAGCCCTAAATATTAATCTCCCGCGCCCAATGGAGAAATTAATCGAACTAAATTTTAATTTTAAATGGCAAGCCTCCTCAATCAAATACTTAGGTATCCAAATTACCAAGACATATGACTCATTATACAAAGCAAATTATCCCAAATTATTCCAAGCTCTAAGAGAGGACCTGAGGGTGTGGGCGGGATTTGGAATTTCTTGGTTTGGACGGATTCATAGCATCAAGATGAATCTCCTACCAAGGGTGCTTTACCTGTTCCAGGCCCTGCCAATACCATTGGTGCGGGCAGATATCCTCGCCTTACAGTCAAAGATCATGAAATTCATTTGGCACAAGAAGAGTCCAAGAATTGCTAAGAGTATACTAACTAGACCCACGATTAGAGGAGGACTAGCGGTACCTTGCTTGATGGCATATTACAAAGCAGCAAGATTAGGTCAGATTGTCCAGTGGCACCTTGACCCGTCCTTGCGGAGATGGGTGGCACTGGAGAAAACCTGCTGTGCTCCAATTGAGTTGTATAATTTAATTTGGCTGCCAAAACGTTGCGACAACACGGTGGGGATGCTGTTACGGACCATGGTGAACTCTCTGGCGGTGTGGAGGAGTTCCAAATTTAAACATAGATTAACGACAAAACACTCCTTAATGACCCCGCTATTCGATAACCCAGATTTCGCCCCGGGGATGGCCGGAGAGCGGCACTTCAAAATTTGGATACAGTCAGGATATAAGCGGTTAATAAATCTGGAGGGGCCTCAATATATTAAAACATTTGAACACGTCAAATCAGAAAAAGGCCTTACAAACACTGAATTATTCCGCTACCTCCAGATAAGAGCATTCTATAATGAATTTCCAATTAGTCCAGCCAGGACCAATTTCGAGCAGCTGTGTTCTAGAGCCACGGACACACGGGGACTTACCTCTAGATTATACCGGGAAGTGATCTGCCCAAGTGGACAGGACACCGACAAACTGAACTACATGACTAAATGGGAGACAGACCTAGGGGAGACTTTAGAGGACAAAGACTGGGAGTGGATCTTACAGGCGGCGGCCAAAAGCTCCATATGCTCAACGTTAAAAGAGAATGCATATAAAGTCATAATGCGCTGGTATCACACCCCACTACGTTTATCCAAATTCGTCGGCGGTTATTCCCCGCTCTGCCCAAAACAGTTCGGGGAAACAGCAGACCAAGTCCACATGCTGTGGTCCTGCCCGAAGGTAATCCCGATTTGGGAGAGCATTAGAGAATGGGCACAAAGTATCCTCGATTTAGAGGTCCCCCTGGACCCGTGGCTGTTCCTACTGGGCAGGCGGGCCCAGGGGTTGCCGAAAACGGCACACAAATTAGTGGCACATATGGCCACAGCCACTCGGTGCGAGATCGCAGCATTGTGGATACAGCAAGATCTACCAGTCATCCCTAAAATCCGAAACAGATTGTGGCAAGTTTGCCAGATGGAACAGTTGACTAGCTGGGTCAACGACTCTGGCCGAAATTTCTTAAAAGTATGGGAGCCATGGCTTACCCAATCCGACATCCCCAGGGTAGATGCCAGCACAATTTTGCAATAATAAACACAAGTGCGTTCTCTGGTGACGGAGCGGAACATACTACAACATAGACACGTGACAGGTAGGATCCCCCCCGACTATTAAAACTAATAAAACTAGAACCAAGAGGAGGAGTCGTCAGGTGTCACAAAGAAGGGCGCAATACGGACCGACAGCAGATCTTCCACTACCGAAGAACATGGTGGCAGTCCATTCCCTCTCCCCCTCCCCCCCCTCCTTTCCCCTCCTAATTGTTTTTTCCCTCTGTTGTCTAGTCTTCGGTCCGGTGAGTCAGGTTTGTCTAGTCTTGTGAGTGTATGTTGTTAGTCCCTTGTGGCTTATGAGTGATTTTACCCTTGATAGTGAGAGTGAAAAGGGTAAACCTCGGGGGGTTTCAAATTGTTTTACCATGGGATGTGGCATAATGTACCTGTTGTGAAACCCAATAAAAATCTTGAAGTTAAAAAAAAAAAAAGTGAGGAGGAGACTTGAGTGTGTGATACAGGATTTGATAGGAAGCCAGGTGAGTGATTTCAGTAGGGGAGACGCTGAGACAGATTTCCGAAAGAGTATAGTGATTCTGGCAGCAGCATTTAGGATAGATTGTAGGGGAGGCAGGAAGGCCAGAGAGCAGGAGGTTACAGTAGTCGAGACAGGAGAGAAGGAGGGTCAGTGTCAGAGTTTCTGCAGTCGAGCAACAGAGGAAAGGGCGTATCTTGGTAATATTGCAGAGGAAAAAAACAACAGTTTTTTGCTACCTTTTGAATGTGAGAAGAGAATGTGAGAGAGGAGTCGAGTGTGACCCCCAGGCAGTGTGCTTGGGCTACTGGGTGAATGATGGTACTTCCAACAGTAATGTGGAAGGAGGAAATAGGGACAGGTTTGGGAGGAAGCATGAGGAGCTCTGTTTTTGCCATGTTAAATTTAAATCGGCGGGGGTCCATCCAATTTATTGCTTGTAACATTGTAAGCCTTTACTAATTTTCTCTACATAACATTGTTTCAAGTTCCAGTGATATTGAGACTCTACTGCTTACTTATACCTATTCAGGACACTACATGATCTACTATCAACATCTACTATTAGTCCCTTGTCCATAAGGTTCCTTATATTTATGGACTTTGTCTTATTTTTGTGCCGAATGCGTTATCTTCTTTAGATATTCAGGTAAAAACTATTATATATATATATATATATCTACTATATATTTCTGAAAGTGTCCTATGTGTCCGGGTCTGTATGTGTCTCCCTGTGTCCCTCCCTGTATCCCTAGCGGCAATCTCATTGGACCTTGGGCCTTGGGCCAGGCCAATGAGATTGCTCCCTTGGTCCGCCCGCCCGCCCCCCTCTCATTGGCCTGAGGCGGAGTGAAGGGGACACACCACACACACACAACACACACACACAACACACACACACACACACACACCTCTCCTCCTCCTCTCCCCGGGTCTCCCGCTTTCCCGCGCTTTTTCCTCCCCCCCCCCCCCCCCATTGCCGCTACAGTCAGCGGGGGAGCGGAGCGAGCGCCCGGGACACACACACACAGCACGCGGCTCTGGCTCTCCCTCACCCGGCGCTCTCCTTCCCCCCCCTCCCCCCCCCAAAAAAACACACACAGAGAGCACGCGGCTCTCCCCTCACACAGGCGGCTCTCTCACCCGGCGAGGCCGCTCTCTCACCCGGCGAGGCCGCTCTCATACCCGGCGCTCACCCCACCCCCCCCCCCCACACAGAGCACGCGGCACTCCCCTCGCACAGGCCGCTCTCACCCGGCGAGGCCGCTCTCTCACCCGGCGCTCCCCCCCCCCTCCCCCCCCACTCTCACCCGGCGCTCCCCTCCCTCCCCCCCACTCTCACCCGGCGCTCACCCCCCCAACTCTCACCCGGCGCTCACCCCCCCCCCCACACACACACAGACCCGGCGCTCCCCTTCACCCCCCCTCCGCTCCCCTTCCCCCCCCCTCCGCTCCCCTTCCCCCCCCCCTCCGCTCCCCTTCCCCCCCCCCCTCCGCTCCCCTTCCCCCCCCCCCCCTCCGCTCCCCTTCCCCCCGCTCCCCTTACCCCCTCCGCTCCCCTTTCCGCTCCCCTTTCCACCCCCACCTCCGCTCCCCTTTCCTCCCCCCCTCTGCTCCCCTCCCCTCCACCCCTTTTTCCCCTCCACCCCTTTCCCCTCCCACACTTCCACCCTTCCCCCCCCTCCTCTAACCCTTCCCCCCCCTCCTCTAACCCTTCCCCCCCCTCTAACCCTTCCCCCCCTCTAACCCTTCCCCCCTCCTCCACCCCTTGCCCCCCTCCACCACCCCCTCCTCCCCTTCCCGCCGCCCTTCGCCTTCCTGCCCGCCTTACCGCCTCCCCACCCCCGCCTCTGCCTTTCACCCGCCCTTACTCCGGCCGCCTCTGCCTTTCACCCACCGCCTCACAGCCGCTGCACGCACTCAACAGACACCCGCCACACTCGACACATACCTGCCGCCACACACACCTGCTGCCTCCCGCCCCTACGCACCGACATCACTGACCCACCGCCTCACACCCTAGCAGGACCCCCACTCACAGACAGCACTCACAACCCACGCGCCACCCGCCGCCTCACACTCTAGCAGGACCCCCACTCACAGACAGCACTCACAACCCACGCGCCACCCGCCGCCTCACACCCTAGCAGGACCCCCACTCACAGACAGCACTCACAACCCACGCGCCACCCGCCGCCTCACACCCTAGCAGGACCCACACTCACAGACAGCACTCACAAACCACGCGCCACCCGCCGCCTCACACCCTAGCAGGACACACGCCTCACATTTTTACATCACTTATAGCACCAAAATATACATTGTACTGTGGTGTGGTTACAATAAACCATTTTTATACAACATCGTATTACATTTTCTTCCATCTTTCTTTTCAATATTATTATCCAACCTTTACAACAAACAGTCACCTATTGTTCCACGATTTATAAATAATACTACCTATTACGCATTTACATCCCGGGCAACGCCGGGTCTCTCAGCTAGTATATATCTTACTAGCTGAGAGACCCGGCGTTGCCCGGGATGTAATGTTCCCGTTCCTCTCTCTCCTCCCCCCTCTCTCTGTTTGTCCCCCATTCACATGAATCCAGTCCCCCCCCTCCCTCCCTCCTTTACAGCTTCATGTAGCGTGTGTGCGTCAGTCACTGTGTGTTTGCTCGCGCGTCAGTGAGTCTGAGGCAGAAACACAAACACACACAGACTGACTGACGCACACACAGTCAGTGTGTGCCTCAGTCAGTGTGTGCGTGCGTCAGTCAGGCTTTGTGTGCGCGTCAGTCAGTGTGTGCGTGCGTGCGGCAGTCAGTTAGTGTGTGCGCGCGGGGCGTCAAAGGCAGGGGGGGGGCGTCAAAGGCAGGGGGGGGCGTCAAAGGGAGGGGGGGGCGTCAAAGGGAGGGGGGGGGGGGGCGTCAAAGGGAGGGGGGGGGGCGA
>NC_134487.1:276593701-276595334 GCF_040206685.1 Ascaphus truei | reverse complement strand
GGGCAGTGGACAGGAGGGGGGGGCAGTGGACAGGGGGAGGGGGGGGGGGGCAGTGGACAGGAGGGGGGGGGGCAGTGGACAGGAGGGAGGGGGCAGTGGACAGGAGGGAGGGGGCAGTGGACAGGAGGGGGGGGGCAGTGGACAGGAGGGGGGGGCAGTGGACAGGAGGGGGGGCAGTGGACAGGAGGGGGGGCAGGTGGACAGGAGGGGGGGCAGTGGACAGCGAGGGGGGGCAGTGGACAGGAGGGGGGGGCAGTGGACAGGAGGGGGTCGGGGCAGTGGACGAGGAGGGGGGGGGCAGTGGACAGGAGGGGGGGGCAGTGGACAGGAAGGGGGGCAGGAGGGGGGACGCAGTGGACAGGAGGGGGGACGCAGTGGACAGGAGGGGGGACGCAGTGGACAGGAGGGGGGGGCAGTGACAGGAGGGGGGGCAGTGGACAGGAGGGGGGGCAGTGGATAGGAGGGGGGGGCAGTGGACAGTGACACACACACCACACACACACACACACACACACACACACACACACACACACACACACACACACACACCTCAGTTGATGCGCCCTTTCTCAGTTCCGTTTGGCGCCGGAGGTGGGGAGCGACACCTACCTGTACTTCCGGGCGCCGCCACCGTCTGACTCGGCGCCGCGAGGGAGGAAGGGGGTCCGCCATCTTACGCGCCGCGTGGCAGCTGCGGGAAGCGAGGTGATTTGGAGCGGGGAGAGGTGATTTGGAGCGGGGAGAGGTGATTTGGAGGCGGGGAGAGGTGATTTGGAGCGGGGAGAGGTGATGCCGCTGGGGAGGGGGAAAATGTGATTTGGAGCGGGGAGGGGTGATGCCGCTGGGGAGGGGGAGAGGTGATGCCGCTGGGGAGGGGGAAGAGGTGATGCCGCTGGGGAGGGGGAAGAGGTGATGCCGCTGGGGAGGGGGAAAGAGGTGATGCCGCTGGGGAGGGGGAAGAGGTGATGCCGCTGGGAGGGGGAAGAGGTGATGCCGCTGGGGAGGGGGGAAGAGGTGAGTGCCGCTGGGGAGGGGGAAAAGGTGATTTGGAGAGGGGAGAGAAGTGTGTGTGTGTGTGTGTGTGTGTGTGTGTGTGTGTTTTTTATTTATTTTTTTGGACCTTTGGCCCGTCACTCCGCCTCAGGCCAATGAGAGGTGTGGGGGGCGGGCCAAGGGGGTGGTGTGAGTGTGTGAGGCCAATGAGAGGTGTGCGGGGGCGGGCGGGCCAAGGGACCAATGAGATTGCCGCTAGGGACACCGGACATCCAGCAGGCAGGCATGCATGCATGCAGGCAGGCAGGCAAACATACAGTGCTTTCACTAATATAGTATAAAGATATAGCTGTATGCTCATATATTTGCATATTTGCTTTCCTGTGGAGGGTTTTTGTCACTTTTTTACTCACCATAACTTAACTCAGTATTATGGTTTATATATATATATATATATACTAGCTGAGAGCCCCGGCGTTGCCCGGGATGTTTGTGGTGTGGGTGTGGCATTTGGGTGGGGAGTGGTCCACGCGGCCCATGTGCGTGGTAAGTGCTGCTGTGGCTGTACTGATGTGATTGTATTGGTGTGCTGATTTGGGAGGGGTTTGGTGCGGATGTGGGGGGTGCGGATGTGGGTGTG